>NC_091390.1:7067899-7070399 GCF_038502225.1 Cherax quadricarinatus
TTTAGTGCCTCTTTTCTGTCTCCTTTTTTGAAAATGGGAACTACATTTGCCGTCTTCCATACCTCAGGTAGTTGCCCAGTTTCCAGGGATGTGTTGAAGATTGTGGTAAGTGGTACGCACAACATATCTGCTCCCTCTCTAAGGACCCACGGAGAGATGTTGTCCGGTCCCATTGCCTTTGAGGTATCGATGTCCCTTAGCAGTTTCTTCACCTCCTCCTCATCTGTATGTATGTCGTCCAACACTTGTTGGTGTATTCCTTGTTGGTGTCCCCATCTGGTCTGTCCCCCCAGAGTCCTTCCTGTCTCTACTGTAAATACTTCCTTAAATCTCGTGTTGAGCTCCTCACATACCTCTTGATCGTTTCTTGTGAGTTCTCCACCTTCTTTCCTCAGCCTTATCACCTGGTCCTTGATTGTTGTCTTCCTCCTAATGTGGCTATACAGCAGTTTCGGGTCAGATTTGACTTTCGATGCTATGTCGTTTTCATACTGTCGCTGGGCCTCCCTCCTTATCTGCGCATACTCGTTTCTGGCTCTTCTACTAATCTCCTTGTTTTCCTGGGTCCTATGCCTCCTGTACCTTTTCCATTCTCTGTTGCACTTAGTTTTTGCCTCCCTACACCTTCGGGTAAACCAAGGACTCGTTTTGGTCTTCCTATTATTTCTGTTTCCCTTGGGAACAAAACTTTCCTCTGCCTCCTTGCACTTTGTTGCCACATATTCCATCATCTCGTTTACTGATTTTCCTACCATTTCTCTGTCCCACTGAACCTCCTGCAGGAAGTTTCTCATACCTGTGTAGTCCCCCCTTTTATAGTTTGGCCTGTCCCCTTCAGTTCCTGTTACCTTCTCCACTTGTAACTCTACTATATAGTCAAAACTCAGAACCACATGATTGCTAGCTCCAAGGGGCCTCTCGTAAGTGATGTCCTCAATGTCTGAACTGCTCAGGGTGAACACAAGATCCAGTCTTGCTGGCTCATCCTCCCCTCTCTCTCTGGTTGTGTCCCTGACATGTTGATGCATGAGGTTTTCAAGTACCACATCCATCATCTTGGCTCTCCATGTTTCGGGACCCCCATGTGGCTCCAGGTTTTCCCAGTCGATCTCCCTGTGGTTGAAATCGCCCATTACCAGTAACCTTGCTCTGCTCGAGTGAGCTCTTCTTGCCACCTCAGCCAGTGTGTCCACCATCACCCTGTTGTTTTCTTCGTACTCCTCTCTTGGCCTCCTGCAGTTCTGTGGTGGGTTATACATCACTCCAATGACTACTTTGTGTTCTCCGGACTGAATTGTACCTACAATGTAGTCTCTTTCTCCAATCATGTCCATGCCTTCCATTTCCTCAAATCCCCATTGGTGTTTTATGAGCAGTGCAACCCCTCCTCCCCCTCTACTCCTTCTATCTTTCCTCAGGATCTGATATCCTGTTGGGAAGATTGTGTCTGTTATTGTCTCAGCGAGTTTTGTTTCTGTGACTGCTATGATGTCTGGGGATTTTTCACTGATTCTTTCATTCCACTCCTCATGTTTATTCGTTATTCCATCCGCGTTTGTGTACCAAACCTTTAGTTTCTTTTCTATCATTGTGGTCATGCAAGTATATTGGGGTTGGGGGAGCGAGAGCCTTGGTGGGGGCCTATATGGGGCTGTGGTGTAGGTGGGGTTTGTGTTGATGGGGGTGGGGTCAGAATGCCCATAAGGGACAGCTGTTGGGGTGAGGTTTGTGATATGGGGGTTGGTGGCAGAGGGAACAGTGAGTGGGTTGTAGTATAGGTTGCTCAGTTGCGTTGGGAATGTCGCGGGTGGAGTCTTTTGGTGGGAGATTCTGTGGGGTGTGTTTGCCCTTCCTCCTGTGTCTGGGTCCTGCTCATTTTCATTGCTTCTCGTTCCTCCTTGCGTCTCTGTACCCTCTCTTTCAGTGTAGTCCTTTCTTCTTGTGTTCTGTCGCGGTCGAGGTATACTCTTTGGTACCCCTCTTTGTCCCCCAGTCTTGCTTTCTCTTGCAGAATCCTGGTTCGAACTGATTCTTCCTTGAAAGTTACTCTGACAGGCCGTATCCTTCCACTCGCAAACCACCCAATTCTCTGAAAATTTGTCACCTGGGTCATATTGCCCTCCCCTATTGTTTTCATGATGCCTTCAATCATTTTTTTCTCCTCCTGTTTTATTTCTTCAAAGTTGGCCCCCTTGGCTTCTTGGAGCCCGTACACAAAAACTGACCTCGCCCTTTCCTCCTCCCACTGAGTCTCCATCTGCTTCCTCTGAGGCATTTTATTTCCTTCCATTGACATGTTCTTGCCTTCAGTCCCTGTCATATCTGAAACTTCTATTCTCAGTGAACTGTCTTTCCTGACCAGCTGTCCCTTGCTACTGCAGTTGGCTGTTAGAATCTCTGCATATAACAAACCTTCATTGTCTTCGGACCTGTCGCTTGATCTTAGTGTGCTCATCGTCTTTTCCCTGGCCCCACGTGGGTCTGATAGGGCCTTCGTGTA
>NC_091390.1:7075399-7123006 GCF_038502225.1 Cherax quadricarinatus
TGCACAGTAGTAAGTGTGGATGTACTGAACTGGGAGTAAGTTTAGATCTATGAAGAGTGGGGGGGTGTGTTGCCAGGGATGGGATTTAGTGATTATTCTTACTGCAGCTTTTTGTTGGGTTATTATTGGCTTTAGGTGTGTTGCTGCAGTTGATCCCCAAGCACAAATAGCATAGGTGAGGTATGGATAAATAAGTGAGTGGTATAGTGTGAGAAGGGCATTTTGCGGCACGTAGTATCGTATCTTGGAGAGGATCCCAACCGTTTTGGATACTTTTTTGGCTATATGCTGGATATGGGTGCTGAAATTCAGGTTGTTGTCAAGGTATAAGCCTAGGAATTTTCCCCCATTATTTCTGGTAATTAGAGTGTTGTCAATCTTAATGTTAATTTGTGCATCTCCTGCTCTGCTACCAAACATAATATAGTAGGTTTTGTCAGTGTTAAGCGTAAGTTTATTGGCTGTCATCCAAGTCGATATTTTAATCAGCTCCTCATTCACAATGGTGTTGAGGGTGGCAAGATTAGGGTGAGAGATGACATAAGTCGTGTCATCGGCAAAGAGAATGAGTTTCAGGTGTTGGGATACGTTTGGAAGGTCATTGATGTATATGAGGAAGAGCAGGGGACCAAGGACACTTCCCTGCGGAACTCCAGTATCAAGTGGCCGTGTTGCTGATGCTGTGTCTTTAATGGTGACGTACTGATACCTATTAGTAATGTAAGATTTGAAATAAGCAAGCGCATGGCCTCTTATACCGTAGTGATCAAGTTTGTGGAGTAGGATTTCGTGGTTTACTGTGTCAAAAGCTTTTCTTAGGTCAATAAAAATTCCTAGTGGATATTCCTTATTTTCCAATGCTGTGTAAAGCAGATCTAGCATTTTTATGATTGCATCATTAGTGCTTTTATTTTTCCCTCTAGGATTTTCCAGGTGTATATAATCATGTATCTCTCCCTCCTGCGTTCCAGGGAATACAGGTTTAGAAACCTCAAGCGCTCCCAGTAATTGAGGTGTTTTATCTCCGTTATGCGCGCCGTGAAAGTTCTCTGTACATTTTCTAGGTCGGCAATTTCACCTGCCTTGAAAGGTGCTGTTAGTGTGCAGCAATATTCCAGCCTAGATAGAACAAGTGACCTGAAGAGTGTCATCATGGGCTTGGCCTCCCTAGTTTTGAAGGTTCTCATTATCCATCCTGTCATTTTTCTAGCAGATGCGATTGATACAATGTTATGGTCCTTGAAGGTGAGATCCTCCGACATAATCACTCCCAGGTCTTTGACGTTGGTGTTTCGCTCTATTTTGTGGCCAGAATTTGTTTTGTACTCTGATGAAGATTTAATTTCCTCATGTTTACCATATCTGAGTAACTGAAATTTCTCATCGTTGAACTTCATATTGTTTTCTGCAGCCCACTGAAAGATTTGGTTGATGTCCGCCTGGAGCCTTGCAGTGTCTGCAATGGAAGACACTGTCATGCAGATTCGGGTGTCATCTGCAAAGGAAGACACGGTGCTGTGGCTGACATCCTTGTCTATGTCGGATATGAGGATGAGGAACAAGATGGGAGCTAGTACTGTGCCTTGTGGAACAGAGCTTTTCACCGTAGCTGCCTCGGACTTTACTCTGTTGACGACTACTCTCTGTGTTCTGTTAGTGAGGAAATTATAGATCCATCGACCGACTTTTCCTGTTATTCCTTTAGCGCGCATTTTGTGCGCTATTACGCCATGGTCACACTTGTCGAAGGCTTTTGCAAAGTCTGTATATATTACATCTGCATTCTTTTTGTCTTCTAGTGCATTTAGGACCTTGTCGTAGTGATCCAGTAGTTGAGACAGACAGGAGCGACCTGTTCTGAACCCATGTTGCCCTGGGTTGTGTAACTGATGGGTTTCTAGATGGGTGGTGATCTTGCTTCTTAGGACCCTTTCAAAGATTTTTATGATATGGGATGTTAGTGCTATTGGTCTGTAGTTCTTTGCTGTTGCTTTACTGCCCCCTTTGTGGAGTGGGGCTATGTCTGTTGTTTTTAGTAACTGAGGGACGACCCCCGACGATAGATTCACTATAAATCTTATGATTACAAGCATTGATCCTGATACCAACCTCTTATCTAATGACTTAAATGAATCAAACAGTAACTGTAATTACTACACAGTAGAACAATCAAAGGCACTTCTCAGAGCCAACAACAACATAACTGTCTTTAACTACAATATCAGATCTTTAAGCAAACATTATGATGACCTCATAGCATTACTAAATTCCCTGCATGCCAGTATGTCCATCATTACTCTCACCGAAACCTGGCTAAAGCCTGATACTACAGATGTCTATGCCATTCCTGGTTACACAGCCATACACAACTGTAGGCCAGGTCAACAAGGGGGTGGCACAGCTATATACTACTCAGACCAACTAGAATGTATCACTAATACTTGCACAAGGGATGAACATGGGGAATATATAATAGCTAAATTCAAATCCAAATACCTACAAAAGCCTCTCACAGTGATAAACATCTACAGAGTACCACAGTCAAACATTAGCCGTTTTAGTGAAAACCTAGGAAGTATGATAGCTGATGCATGCATGAACAAAGATCACTTACTACTCTCATAAGAACATAAGAATGTAGGAACACTGCAGAAGGCCTACTGGCCCATACGAGGCAGGTCCTTCAATATAAATCTGCAAGAACAGGACCCACACGTTACTGAATTCACAAACACTATGAGTAACTGCATGTTGCTACCAAAAGTAACAAAACCTACAAGAGTTACAGAGACTAGTGTTTCCCTGCTAGACCACATCTGGGCCAACACCATATCCCCCTTAAGATCAGGCATAATCACAGATAATACCACAGACCATTACCCTACCTTCCTCATAACAAACCTTGGCAAATTATCCCTAGACACTACTAAAGTCACATTCAGACTTCACAGTGAGGCAGCTATCAATAACTTCACAGCAGCAGTGACAAACATTGACTGGCACACTGAGCTAGAAATCTATACAGATATTGACAAATGTATTAATAATTTTCTAAAAAAAGACCCAGTACCTCTATAACAAGCACTGCCCTAAAAAAAACTAAACAGATGACTGCGAAGAGACTGAACAGTCCCTGGCGAACACCCAGTATCCTCAAATCCATAAATACAAAGCACCTATATGAAAAAAGCACAGAATGGGCCACATAACCAGAGACCAAACAAAACGTTACTCGTCAGTCCTAACCAGCCTAATAAAAAGGGCCTAAAAATTGTATTAAGAGCATAAGAACATAAGAAAGAAGGAACACTGCAACAGGCCTACTGACCCATGCAGAGCAGGTCCATGTCCCCCTTCGGATTAGACCAATGACCCACCCAGTCCGGTCATCCCCACTCAAGGATGGAGCACTGTACCACCCACACCCACTCATGTATTTATCTAACCTATTTTTAAAACTACACAACATTTTAGCCTCAATAAATGTACTCGGGAGCTTGTTCCACTCATCCACAACTCTATTACCAAACCAGTACTTTCCTATATCATTCCTGAATCTGAATTTTTCCAACTTGAAAACATTGCTGCGAGTCCTGTCTTGGCTGGAAATTTTCAGCACACTATTTACATCCCCTTTATTTATTCCTGTTTTCCATTTATTCACCTCGATCATATCCCCCCTAATTCTACGCCTTTCGAGAGAGTGCAGATTGAGGCCTTTAGTCTATCCTCATAGGGAAGATTTCTGATACATGGGATCATCTTTGTCATCCTCCTTTGTACGTTTTCCAGAGCATTTATAGCCATTCTGTAATACGGTGGCCAGAACTGAGCAGCATAGTCTAAATGAGGCCTAACCAAGGATATATAGAGTTGAAGAACAACCTGAGAACTTCTATTATTTATACTTCTAGATATGAAGCCAAGAATTTTGTTAGCTTTATTGCGAACACTAATGCACTGTTGTCTTGGTTATAGGTTACTGCTAACCAGAACTCCTAAATCCTTTTCGCAATCGGTAGTATTAAGATCCAACTTACGAGGTGACATAAAAAAGACCTGGAAAACCCTATCAGAAATACTAGGAACAAAAAAGATAACATGAAATAGCGAAATTGAATTAACAAAACCAGATGAACCCCAATTCCCACCTACTGAAACAGCAAACAGACTCAATGATTTCTTCTCCACTATAGGAAAAAACCTTGCCAATAAAATCCCAAGCTCAGATACCCCACCCAATGACTACCTCACTGGCAACTACCCGAACACACCGTTCTTAGCTCCGACTAACCCAACTGAAGTCTCCCTTATTATCAACAAACTAAAAAACAAGACAGGAGATTTAAATACCTTACCACCCATTATATACAAAAATGTGTCACAAATGCTATCACCAATCATTTCAACACTCTTTAACAAATCCATTGAATCATCTACCTTTCCTACAGTTCTCAAAATAGCAAGGGTCACCCCGATCCATAAAGGAGGAGACCACACAGACTTGAATAACTATAGGCCAATATCCAACTTACACCCTCTCTCTAAAATCTTTGAAAAATTAATCAATAAGCGTATCTATTCCTACCTCATCTCCCACAACATACTCGACCCCTGTCAATTTGGGTTCAATTTGCTATTATCCACATGCTAGAACATATTTATACAGCAATAGAGAAAAAAGAGGTCCCACTGGGGATCTTCATTGACTTATGTAAAGCTTTCGATACAGTTGACCACGACTTGCTCCACATAAAATTGTCGCACTATGGTATAAGAGGGCACTCCCTCAACTACCTAAAGTCATACCTCAGCAACAGAAGCCAATATGTGTACACAAATGGGGCAAACTCTTCCGCACAGCCAATTACAGTTGGTGTCTCACAGGGAAGTGTCCTAGGCCCTCTTCTCTTTCTCACATACATAAATGACTTACCAAAAGCATCGCAACTACTCAAACCTACACTATTTGCAGATGACACTACATACGTCTACTCTCACCCGAGCCCAGTCATGCTAGCCAATACTGTAAATACCGAATTACAGAAAATATCAACCTGGATGAGGACCAACAAACTTACTCTAAACATTGACAAAACCTACTACATTCAGTTTGGTAACAGAGCTACAGATGTGTCTCTTAACATAATGATAAATGGATCACCTATCACAAAACTCACAGAGGGAAAATTCTTAGGAATCCACCTTGATAATAGACTCAAATTTCAAAAACATATACAACAAATTTCCCAAAAAAATTCCAAGACCGTAGGCGTACTATCGAAGATACGGTACTATGCTCCACAGTCAGCCCTCCTGGCCCTATATCACTCACTTATTTACCCCTATCTCACCTATGGAATTTGTGCATGGGGCTCAACAACAATAAACCATCTCAGACCACTAATTACCCAACAAAAGGCTGCAGTCAGAATGATAACAAATTCCCACTACAGGCAGCACACTCCACCAATATTCAAAACTCTAAACCTACTCACAATACAAAACATCCATACTTATTACTGCACCTACTACATACATAAAACACTTAGCTCTGACATAAACCCTCCCCTCAAACGTCTCCTTACCAACCTCAACAGAACACATCACCATAGCACAAGACAGATCACTCTCTGATGTTCCCCGTGACCATCTCATGCTATGCAAAAACTCGATGCACATAAAAGGCCCTAAAATCTGGAATTCATTACCTGTGAATATAAAAGAAACACTGTCTGTTTATAAATTCAAGTCTCTTCTCAAAAATCACTCACCCACAACTAAATAAATACTGAATAATTGTATCTCATAAATTGTATCTCATATATGTATCTCATTATATTATCTCATAAATGTCATCCTGTGACCCAATCAAACTTTGTTATTATTTAACTTCATTACCTAACAGAATACTCCATTCTACTGATTACACAGCAACACAGTAAATGACCATATGACCTGTCTTTGTAATACTCATATGGAAAATTTTCTAGGGTGATTACCTGTATGTACCTCAACATTGTATACATACAAGTAATCTCATTGGGAGACAACCCTATATTGTTTACCGTAGTCACCCCGTGTAGATATGTGAGAAAACTTCACCACCCCTGGTCACTGGAGGTGGGCCTTCGACCTCACAATCTTATCCATATCTATCTGAGACCAGTATAGATTGGATAGCACCCACAAGTACGGCGCTACTAATTAATTGTGGACTGGTAGTGTAACTGAATGAAGGGGGGGGGGTAGGTTACACATGGATATATCCATCAAAGAAAAAACATTTGTATAATCCCACCACTTACCAGATATTCTCTGGTGGTCACTTGATGTAGCTGGATCACCCATAACCTATCCAATTACAACATACCTAACTGGCCAGTATCAGTCTGCTATAACTAGAAGGGTTACTTAACTGTGGGTGATTGATACTCCTTATTTCCTCCATTCACCATCTCATTTCGATGTCCTGCTACACTGACACGGTTCTTATTCCAGCAGGACGAGGTATCCGTTGGTTTGTCCCGGTTTAGCAGTCATGATTCAATAAACTTCACTTTCCTCGGGACAGAAACAACGTGGTCTAGCGTGTTCACTTGGAGCAAGGCGACTTATTTCACTTCACGCATTCTCTTAACTTAGCGTTATTATCATTAATTACATTACAGTTCACAAGACGATTTAATGTCTCATAATTATTATACACATTAGAGATCACTCCATTAAGATCTGAGACCGATGAGTGATGATTAAACCAAGGGTAATTTTCCCCAGGACACAGTCCATAGTGATGCGCCAGTCACCCGGTCCTACCCTTATTCACTCATTTTACCACTCTATTACGGTGGTCCCGTAAATCATGTTCCCTCACTTTCCACCAGGAACAGTTACGACACTTCCTATTAGGAAGTGAGGCCTATATTAATCCTTAGGCCGCCATGAACGCCAATTTCCTGATCCCATGTTTCACAGCTTCCTCACTACATTCAAAACACTGCCGCCCCTCGTACCCCAGCTCGACCTATACCCCCACACTGCCGCCACCTCGTGCACCAGTTCGACCTATACCCCCGCACATCTGCGCAGGCGCAGCGGGAACCCAGTTGGTTCCATTCAAAATACAAATACATTTTGACCCAAATCAACACATTAAACACTTATTAGACACTATAGCTTCGGAAATTAAATAATTTCCACAACTCAATTGTACTAAATTGTTATCTGTTTTACAATAATTTTTATACAATTGAATATATCATTGCTTAGTTAATCTTAAGTTAATTTTAAGCCTGCCCATAACGCTCTGCATGCAAGGGACTTTGGCATGCTGCACTTTAAAAATTGTATTCCTTGTACTTCTCTGTATCATGTTCAAATTAATTGTTCATGACTGTAACCATGTATAGGAGTGAAGCTGATTCATTACCTCTGTAACTTGCCATGATTAGTGACCAGATCTACCTGGAGTTCATTACCTTTGTAACTAGTTCAGCTATCATAACTTTGGGGTCCAGTCACTGGACCCATTATGTACCTTTGTAATCTTTTGACTACCGCCCACAGGATGGGTATGGGGTGCATAAAGATATTAAACTAAAGTGTGTGTGTGTGTGTGTGTGTGTGTGTGTGTGTGTGTGTGTGTGTGTGTGTGTGTGTGGTGTGTGTGACTCAACAATCAATATTTGCACCAATAACTCATTACAGTTGTGACCGGGTGTGGAAGTGTGAATTGCTCATTACTCTATAATTTGTTCATGATTGTAGCCATGTATAAACGTAAGTAACCATTCTACAGAATTCATTACCTTTGTAACTTGTGAGCTCATTACCTTTGTACCTAGTTCAGCTATCAAAACTTTGGGGGCCCAGTCCCTGGACCCATTACGTACCTCTGTAATCTGTAAATACCTTTGTAACTTGTCATGATTGTGACCAGACTTACCTGGAGTTCATTACCTTTGTAAATTGTGAGTTCATTACCTTTGTAAATTGTGAGTTCATTGCCTCTGTAACTTGCTCAGCTATCAAAACTTTGGAGTCCAGTCCCTGGACCAATTATGTACCTCTGTAATCTTTTGACTACCGCCCACAGGATGGGTATGGGGTGCATAATAAACATATTAAACTAACTAACTAACTGTTCAAATTAATAAATAAAAAATAAATAAATATAATAACTGACTATTTGGCATCATAAAACAGTAGGCGGAGCTTATCCATAGACTTAGAGATAACCAGGAACTATAATGGAACGCTCGGCAGTGTTCCCGCTCCAGAGAGTGCCAGGAGAAATTACTTCATTATTAAGCTTATATCAGCTTATATATATTAACTCTACGGCTTATTTATCTATCAGAATTGATCTAATATGATATAATAATCACTATAAATAACATACAAACATGTTATATACTCTAGACTGAATAAAATAATCCATAATATAGCGAGAGACCATCGGGAATATTTCGATATATGTGAGTGAATCCTCGTATGTCGTATTCTTTGGTCTCTGAGTAAGAGAAAACAGTGTTTTGAAGAGGATAACTGCACTAGAACATCAATTTACTAAGAAATACACCCAAACAAAAGCGATTTTCACTACATTTTTTTTTTTTGAGACGGTGGGCCGGCCGACGCTCCAGGCCAATATCTCGGAAACAACTTATTCACTTATGGTACATTGTTCTGCCTTTATTACTTAATTAAATGTGATAATATTCACAGAAATTGTTTCTATTCTATTCCATTTGATTCGCAGGTATGGTATCCCGGTCCGGGTCTCTTCCATTTTGGTGACCCGGAATTGGCTCCCTGGGTAGGGAAGTGACGTTTATCGTTACTTGCACCTGCGTGGCAGGTCTTCAGCAGGAAGGGGGGGGGATACCTCACCGGCCCTATAGACAGATGACGTACCAAACGTTAGTGTGCACTAACAGTGGCTGGTGTACAGTGCAATGGAGGCCCAAAGCAGGCCCTCGCAGCAACTTCAGCAGGGGGGGGGGGGGCGGATGATGTGCAATGACTGGAAGTAAGATTTCCAAGTCCCTGACAGCTAAGTACACAAGATGTGCTGCCTCATCCTCTCGGGCCTGCCTTACTGGGGTCACTGGGAAGTGTCTACAGTGAAGGAGCATCGTAGCCGGGCAGTCTAACAGGTAGTGCACCAAGGGCTGCGGAACCATTCGGTCACAATGGGCACAGAGCTCCTCTCATGCCCGTTCAACAATCCGCGCAGTGGTGGGATACCCTAAGCATAGGCGGTGGACATGCACCCTCAGTTCTCTGGACTGTGTCCGAATACTTGGAGGGGGCACCCTGTGGGTCGCCCTGACATACCAACAGAGACTCTGTGAATCCCCAGGGTCAGGGAACGGGCGCCTGGCCGCACCGGCAGCTCACAGCGCAATCTGGCTGAGGCTGATGGAGATCGCAGCACGTGGCTCTGCCTCGAGGGTTGCAGTCTTAGCAGCCTCATCTGCAGCATCATTGCCAAGGATACCCACATGGCTCGGGATCCAGTTGATGGTAGCCCTGTGACCCTGGGCCATGAGAGTCTGCAGGTCACCCTGGATGGATGTGTTTAAGTGTATGTTGTCCTTTGGCACATAAATTGTAGAATAATAATTTCTCTAATTAATAGTTATTCATTTTTGGAAATATTCCAAATACTTTGGGAATTATGTGGGAGTAAAGGGCAGATTTTTTGCAACATTCCAAGAACTAACAAACTTTATTTCTTTGTGAAATAAAGATAAGTTATTTAGAGGAAAGGTACTAATTGCAAATTCGTATAAGCATTGTTCTCTTGGCACCAAGTGTCCAAACAACCTTACATCGTCCCATATAGGTCTACCATCCTGCCAAAGGGCATTTTCAGTAAATCAGTCCTTTTTCAGTCTTTTCTCAGTTGGTGTTTGAGATATATTTTTGATAAATATTTTCAAGAAAGAGTGAAAACACTTTGTTTTGTGTACCAAAACTGGAGGAAATTGGACAGAAAACAAAAGAGCTACATTTTTTTTATATATTTTATTTAAAAACTTTACAGCTTAATATTAAATAAAAGATATAAAATGGGTACAGTAGGATCCTCAATCCTACAGAATATACACTAGCAAGTTTCAACAACACGTTGTAATTGACATAAAAGAGGTTACCCATATACACTCACAAATTTTTCCATATAACATACTATAATATAAACAATATAAACTATATAACTATATAAACTATATAAAATATAAACTATATAAACCTTTCAGATTTGTATAGTTAACATACTATGACTGACATATGACAAAGGTTCACAACCTTCACAGTAGATAATCAGAGGAATGACCTACATCACAATCTCAGTTAAAAAAAGTACATGCTCTTCCCAAAATTAACCCCTTATACAATAAGAATTACCTAAAAACATACATACGTGCCTCACTACAATCCCTCTTCAAGCATTGAAAAAAAAATGAAAATCCTAAGCCTCACACTTATACTAAATAAATATTAATAAATATTAGTAAATATTAATACAGCCTCTTCCACCGGCTGAGCACATTATATAAAGTAAGAGACTAAACCATACTCTCACATTACAAAATTTTAACGAGGCATTACAAATTTATGGAAGTCATTAGCGTTCCATCTCTCATCAACTGGATGAGCACATTATATAATGCTAAAATAAAGTCAGTACACTCGCTAAAAACCCCAACATTAAACACAAACAACATAATTTAAATAATCTCTCATTGCGATACGATTATCGCACATGAAATATGCCCAATAAAGGCTATAAACGCACACTCTACATAAGCCCAAAAGCTCTTCAAGGTCTTACACCTATAATCTTGACACCATTCACACTTAATACATGAAGAAGGTCATGACGACCCTGACACATCAAACAGAATTCTCCATTCGTTACTACGTAATTACGTGATATCACCTTAGCTTTCTGTGCCCACTTGCATGCTACATACACTTATGCCACACATCTACACCTTCTATACCCACATACACCTCACTCTCACCCCTCCCCAGGAGGTGACCCCGCTGTGTCCCCCTGAATTCCCCCTTCTCGTATGTAATCCCCAACCCCCCCCCTTACTCACTCAGCCCAAGTCGTAGATTCATGAGAAACCCTAACGTTAACATTCTATACCCTTCCGAAAAATCCTTCTCCCACCTCCTCCCAAACAGTTCTCTATTACGACACATGGCACGATAAACCGTTACCGCTAGCACCCGCCTCCACACCTCACAATCCCCCCTGCCCCTCATCACCCACTATATATATATATAATCCACTATTATATAATCCAAAGCTCTTATAACACTCTCATCGAACCCTCCCACATCTAGGCTTAGTGCACGCAGAACCGACACCCCTCGGCCCTCCACCCCCTGTACAAACCTATTTAACCAATACCTAACACCCTCCAGTCCCTCACAAAAGTATACTGCATGGAACGCCGTCTCATCCTCCCCACAGATTCCACACCTTCCGCCCACAATTACCCCTCTGATTCTTAGTACCTCCCCCGACGGTAGTATGCCATGCAGATAACGATACATTACCTCCCTTACCCTAGGCTTTAACTTCAACTTGCTAAACCTATACCAAATACTCTTCCATGCATACATGGGGAACAATCCCTCAACTGGTACAACAATCCTTTCTGCAAGCAGCCTACACAAAACCCCTACTCGAATTTTCCTGGGTTCTCTAACCAACATCAAAGCCCTCAAAACAGTTTCATATTCCCTCAACTCCACACCACCATACAACCTGCCCAACCTATCATGTACTTTTCCCAGCTGCCCTCCACTCACACCTTCGCGCAAAACCTCCCATTTAAGAAACACACATTTTATCCTCCTCAGATCCATCAACCCCAACCCACCCTGGCACACAGGTAACATTACAACCTCTCTCGTCAGCCAATCGCACCTTGAATCCCACAAAAAGTTAAACACTCGTCTCAGAATTCCCACAATCGCCGTCCCTGTTAATGGGAACATGGCTGCTATGTGCCAAACCTTACTTACAATAATACATTTATAACAATCACTCGTTGCACTAGAGTCAGATGATGAGGTCGCAATGCACCCAGACGCCCCTGAATCCTTTCCATTAATCTATTCAAGTTTTCCTCTCGAGCAGCGTCCAAGTCATCCTTATAGGTGATACCACAAATTTTTAAAGACACTGTTTCCTCACAACATTACATCTCCCCCCCTCCACCCAATCACCCAACCCCATGATCATTGACTTCTCTCTATTTACCTGCATCCCTGTTGCATTTCCGAACTGTTGCACAACATCATCCAAAACCCCCAATGCCATCCCCTCTCGAACCAGGACTGTTGTATCGTCTACATATCCTATTATTCCAGGCCATGCTTTCCCGACCTCCCCCACACCTCCACTTGTGTCACATACACAACGTTCAACCATTCTATAGAAGGAGTCCTGAATGCACACAAACAACATTTGTGACATGGGACACCCCTGCCTAAGTCCCCTACCCATTACAATCTCCTCCCCCAAGCATCCATTAATCTGTACTCTCATCTTAGCTCCATTGTACAACGTGGTTACCCAATTAACTATTTCTTCCCCATAACCCTGCCTCCTAAGTATAGCTCCCAATGCTCCCCTTTCCACCCTGTCATAGGCCCCCTGCCAGTCTAAGGCCAACAACGCCGCCCTCCCTCCTTCCCTCCTTTTGACTCCACAAAACTTCTCAGTATTCCATGACCCTCAATCATCGACCTTCTAGGCAAACCATACTGCATTTTCGAAACCACTCTCCCTACCACACATTTAAACCGATTACCCAAGACTTTAGCGAACAACTTATAATCAACACATAACAGAGATATGGCATGGTACTCCTTGAGGGTGTGCTGCCCCTTACCCTTCTGGACCAACACTACAACTGCTGTTGCTTGCTTGTCCCCCATCACACCCTTCTCCTTCATCTGATTAAATAACCTACCCATGAAACCCCTTATCACCTCCCAATGTTGGAGGTAAAATTCAGCCAGGAGACCGTCTATTCCTGGTGCTTTGCCCTTCCTCATTCCCCTTAAAGCCAACTCTATTTCCTCTTCCGTTATTACCCCCCCTAAAGCCTTTCTATCACTATTCCCTGAATTACACGTCACATACTCACACACCTTCTCTAAATCCACATTCCCCACCTTCCCACTTGTCCAATACCCTTCATACCATTTATCCACATATGCACACATTCTTTTGTAGTTAGTATCTCCTGACCCATTCTATAACACCCCACCATCTCATGTACCTCTAACCTCGGAATAGCTGTAACCTGCTGTCTTTGTTTTTGACGTCGCAACACACGCCGATGGCTTGTCTCCCCAAAGCACCTCCTCTACCCTTGCCTGCACCCTTACCGCTTGAAACCTCTCATTTTGTAACTCCCTCAGTCTCCCTTTGACCTCGACAATTTCATCCATAGGATAGTTGCCCCCCACAGCCCCCTTCCCATAACTGCCCCTTAACCTGTCCTCTAAATAATTTGAAAGGCCATATTTTAAATCATTTATACATTTGCCCACCCCACATAATATTTCCTAATCCTTTCCTTGACTACACAATCCCACCATTGTACGACATCTTCCACTCCCTGTGCCTCCTCGCTAAGCTCCTTCCATAGGACAGAAAATCCTGCTAACCCCTCCTCATCACTCAATGCACTTATATTTAATTTCCAGTAACTCCTGTATATTTCCGCAAGCGCCTCCCACCCAACCTCCACCAACACTGCTCTATGATCCGACCATGCTACTTCAACAGTTTTGAAAGATCTCACTACAACCTCGTGAGAAAGATACACTCTATCTAACCTCGCTGCATACCCTCTCCTAACAAATGTATGCTCTGTCTCCCACGCCCCCCTCGAATGCATCCCATAACCTAATGTCCCTCAATAAATCTCGTAGGGTCACCGACACATAACCTGCCCCTTTCGGTTCCACATCAGCCCTCCTAATAACACAGTTCCAATCACCTCCTACTATTGCCACCTCCGGTAATGCACGGAAAAAAAAACACAAGGTCCTCACACACAAACTCCTGCTTCACCTGTATGTTATTCTCTGCAGGCGCATATACGCTAATAAAGGCCACACGTTTTCCCATCCACCAACCATCTATGCGCAACACCCTTTCCCCTCCCCACCTCACTTCTCTGCAAAACAAAAGGGCTCACCTCCCTAATTAATATACCCACCCCTCCTTTCAAACGGGCAGATTGCAGGGTTACCACCTGAAACCCCTCCATCTCCAACACCCTACCCTCCTTAAAATTATGCTCCTGAAGGAACACAACATCCACTCTAAATTTATTCAGAAACATTCGAAACCATTCTCTCTTTACACTATTACACAAACCATTAACGTTTACTGTCATACACCAGAGGCCTATTAAAGTTTCCACCCCTGCCTCCTCTCTTCACTCTTCTGATGGGCACCAAAATGTGTGGGACCACTTGTCACCTGCACACTTCCCTCTCTCCCCTCCCCTTCTTTCGGTGCCTCCTGTCATGGCCACCACTACCTTCACCTTCTGCCCATATTTGCTTCCCAGTCTGCTACGCTGGTGTTAGGACATCATCTGAATCCGACGCAGCGGCTCTCTTTCTTGTGACAGGCGCATCCTCCATGGCTTGGTCTGGGGATGCCTCACAATGTACCTCAACCTCCACTATACACAGTGGCAATGATCTCTGTGACACCTCAGTCACGCTGTCACTCCAGTCGTCTGAATAGTTCTGTTGTTCATGCACCACAGCCTTCAACTCGTCTTCTACCACCTTTCTAGGAGCAGCCACCTCTTCAGGCGGTGACAAGGACTTCAGAACCTCGGCTAATTCCTCCTCAATTTCCAACACTTCCTCCTGTACTTTTTGCTCAACCCGATCCACTGGAAGTGTCTCTGGGCCAGGTAACTGGTCAAGGGCCTCACCCTCTCCCCCAGCCTTATGTGCCTCATCCAGAGACGACCACGCCCTCCTTCGCATCATTGATCATCACCTGCTTCCCCCGGTGTAGAAGCGGATGTCTCTGCCCCTGGGCCAGGAGCTCGTTGCCGCTTCCCACACTCAGCCGCTATGTGATCATATTCCCCACATAGTCGGCATGTACGCCTTTGCCCGGCGTATGACACCATGACCTGTGTCCTGAATTCCTTTAGGTACACGTAAGACGGTATGGGGTGTCGCAATGTCATTTTTAGGTTAAAAGTGCCCTCCGGCAGACCTGTGTAGGCACCCGTCACCCACTTACCATGCTGGGCCAAATGAGCAGTTCCGTATTCCTCAAAAACTTTTCTGATATCTGTCTCATCAGCCTCAAAGGGAACATTACGCAGTTTAATCCATGTATAATATCTGGATACATCGATCATCCTCACACTCACAGCTGGTGTTGCATCAAGATTTAAGTCCTGAAAACGGTTGACCAACGACTCACAAACCGTTGCTGAGAGCAGTTTTACAAAAAATCTACGTGCTCCGTTCAATGCTACTCCATACAACTCGCCATCCTGAATGCCATACGTGTCTCTGATGATTTTAGGTAGTAATACCTGGGCTGAAGCTGGCGTTATTGCCCCACTGAGAAGTTCAACGCCGACAGTGTTGATCCTGCATCTGTAACTGAATGCCATGTAGACTAATGGTAGTTCTCCTGGGCTGACGACAGAGGTGCAACAAGCACCACCTCACACTACTGCAGTCAGGGAACTGAAGTGCATTTGCGCAGGAGGTCTACATGGCCCGAGAGCGATGCAGACAATCAGAGCTACATTTTATTGCTATGCAGCCCCCTGAAGGTGCCCCACAGGGATGTGTTCTAAGCACAACACTTTTTCTCCTTGCTATAAATGATTTGGCCTCTGTTCTTCGATCCAATATTTGGCCATCACTCTATGTAGATGACTTCACTATTGCTTGTGCAGGCGCTGACTGCCACCTCATTACAGTTTCTCTCCAGCATGCGGTCGACCGTGTTTCCAATTGGGCCACCACACATGGGTTTAAATTTTCCAGTACCGAAACTCACCAAATTACTTTCTCTAGATGCTCTATCATCTCCGATCATCCTTTGTACCTCTATGCCTCCCGTATCTATGAACGTGATACAGTCAGGTTTCTAGGCCTTCTCTTTGACCGTAGATTATCCTGGAAACCCCACATTGCCTCTCTAAAGGCAACTTGTCACAGCCGGCTGTACCTTCTTAAGACCCTTGCTCATCTTTCATGGGGAGCTGATCGCCGAACTCTCCTTTGCCTACGTTCAGCCCTAATTTTATCGAAACTCGATTATAGTGACCAGATCTATTCAGCAGCCTCACCTGCTACTCTCTCTAGCCTTAAACCCATCCATCACCAAGGATTACGTTTATGCCTTGGTGCTTTTCGCTCTTCCCCTGTTGAGAGCCTCTATGCAGTAGCGAATGTTCCATCCTAGTCTGATCGCCGTGATGCCCATTGCCTTCACTACTATGTGCGCTCTCACGATCTCCGCAATCCTTCCATTTATAGAATGGTCACTGATTTAAGTAGACATTATTTGTTCGCCACCCCTATTTGCTCCATCTCTTCTCTCTTTGCCTACATTCGCTCTTGTCTTCCCTTAAGTTACCGCCTTTATATGTTCATGTAGCACCTCACTTTTCCCTACCCCCTGGGAAGTTCCAGCTGTTCAGGTCTGTTCTTTCTAACTCCCTTGCTCGAAAGCCCAACTGCCTGTGGTGGCTTCCCGCTCTCTTTTTCTTGACCACTTCCACTCTCATTCTCATGCCATCGCCGTCTACACAGATTGCTCTAAATCTTCTGACAGCGTTGGATTTGCAGCAGTGTTTCCAGACAGCATTGTGCGAGGGCATTTACTATCTTTGGCTAGCATTTTTACTGCTGAATTGTATGCCATTCTTTCAGCACTTATTCTTATCGCATCTATGCCTGTGTCATCATTTGTGGTTGTCTCAGACTCCCTCAGTGCTCTACAGGCTACACGGAAATTTAAAACACCTCACCCCCTAGTTCTCCACATCCAACTTTGGCTATGCCGTATCTCTACCAAGCATAAAGATATTGTTTTTCGTTGGGTCCCTGGTCATGTTGACATACAGGGCAATGAACAGGCAGACATTGCTGCGCGGTCAGCAGTACATGACCTACCAATTTCATATAGAGGTGTTCCATTTCCAGACAATTTTGCTGTAATAGCTACCCACCTTCGCACCCATTGGCAACAACGTTGGTCTGCTCTGCTCAATAACAAACTTTGTTCTATTAAACCGAGTATAGGTTACTGGCCGTCTTCTTGTCACCAGTGTCGAGGTTGGGAAACTACTCTCACCCACCTTTGCATTGGCCATACTCGTTTTACTCATGGACATCTCATGGAGAGGCGCCCTGCTCCTCTCTGTGAGCATTGTCAGGTTCCATTATCAGTCAGCCATATTCTATTAGACTGCCCACTTTATCAACGAGGACGCAGAATTTACCTACAACGTCGTCTCCGCTCTACTACTCTCTCTTTACCTTCCCTTCTCGCTGATGGACCCACCTTTCATCCGAACTCTCTCACTGACTTTTTGACAACAACTGACTTACTCCACAAACTCTGATGATACCTTCAGCCCCTTCTACCTCAATCTCTTGCTACCCTCTTCCCCCACACTATCCCCTGCCCCACTGTTTTCTGTAACCTACTGATCATCCCTCCCCACTTCTGCCGCCCGATACCCTCGCTTCCTTCCCTACCCTGCAGCGCTGTACAGCCCTTGTGGCTTAGCGCTTCTTTTTGATTATAATAATAATTATAATATTTAAAACATGTCAGAACAGTTACATAATAACACATAAACAAGAGTTTCAACAAGATCAAAACAAACTACTTAATCACAGCACTTGGTATCTGCACTTGGTATCTGCTGGCATGGGAAATCTGGAAAAACAGATGGGACATGCAACTATGACCACCCTAGAAAGTGCCATGCCCATATGACAACAGGAAAATGCAAACTCCCTTCCTGTAAGCTTTTTCACCCTGAAATGTGTACCTCTTCAGTACAGGAAAGACTGTGCTATAACTTAAATTGCCAGGCATACCATCTAAAGGGGACAAAAAGATACAAAACATCCAGGCCATGGGAAAACCTGGGTAGCCACAGCCACTCAAGAGGGAGAGGTTTTTTAGTGCCAGGAAGGAAAAAAAACTGGCAGGAAATGGCAGAAATCGTACACCAAATCCAGTCATTCCTGGAGTGGAACCACAGTCGATGGCCTCCACTCCAAACCAACAGATACAGATACTAATGCCGGAAAAAAAATCCCCCCCCAGTACCAACAATACCACCAGTCCGATAACATTCTTCTTTGCAAATATACAGGGCCTAAAGCCTGCAACAAACAACAAAATACCTTTCATCCGTGGACTGCTTGCAGAGGCAAAGGCAATGTTCGCGGCTTTCACTGAGACCCACATAAAGGATCACTTGGACAACGAAATATGGATCCCAGGTTACAACCTATACAGATGTGACAGAGTGAACAGGCAAAAGGGGGGGGTTGGCCTGTACATTGCAGAGTCACTTGTTTGCACAGAACTGCTTAATGCCTCAAATGATGTAGTGGAAGTTTTAGCAGTAACGGTCGAGAACCAAAACCTAGTCATTGTGGTAGTCTACAAGCCTCCGGATGCAACATCCCAGCAATTCCAGGAACAGCTGTTAAAAATTGACCACTGTCTGGAAAATCTTCCAGCTCCTGCACCCAACATCTTGCTCCTGGGGGGACTTCAACTTAAGGCACCTAAAATGGAGGAATATAGCAAATAATATTGTTGCAGTAACAACACCAGGAGGCAGCTCTGATGAAAACTCACACTCACACGAGCTTTTAAATCTCTGCACAAAATTCAATTTAAACCAGCAAATAATAGAGCCTACTAGACTGGAGAATACACTAGACCTCATCTTCACTAACAATGATGATCTGATAAGAAATGTCACCATATCAAAAACAATATACTCAGATCACAACATAATTGAGGTTCAGACATGTATGCGTGGAGCCCCAGACCGACAAAATGAGACTAGTCACGAGGGAGCATTCACCAAATTCAACTTCAATAACAAAAACATAAAGTGGGACCAAGTAAACCAAGTCCTAACCGATATAAGCTGGGAAGATATACTAAGCAACACAGACCCAAACTTATGCCTAGAACAGATTAACTCGGTGGCACTCGATGTATGCACAAGGCTTATTCCTCTAAGAAAAAGGAGGAGTAGATGTAAAATAGAAAGAGACAGGCGCTCCCTTTACAGGCGACGGAAAAGAATAACAGAGCGGCTAAAAGAGGTCAATATATCTGAAATGCGTAGGGAGACACTGGTCAGAGAAATAGCAAGCATCGAACTTAAGCTAAAAGAATCATTTAGGAGTCAGGAATCGCGGGAAGAACTAAAAGCCATAAATGAAATCGAAAGAAACCCAAAGTATTTCTTCTCCTATGCCAAATCAAAATCGAGAACAACGTCCACTATTGGGCCCCTACTTAAACAAGATGGATCCTACACAGATGACAGCAAGGAAATGAGTGAGCTACTCAAGTCCCAATATGACTCAGTTTTTAGCAAGCCGCTAACCAGACTGAGAGTCGAAGATCAAAATGAATTTTTTATGAGAGAGCCACAAAATTTGATGAACACAAGCCTATCCGATGTTATCCTGACGCCAAATGACTTCGAACAGGCGATAAATGACATGCCCATGCACTCTGCCCCAGGGCCAGACTCATGGAACTCTGTGTTCATCAAGAACTGCAAGAAGCCCCTATCACGAGCCTTTTCCATCCTATGGAGAGGGAGCATGGACACGGGGGTCGTCCCTCAGTTACTAAAAACAACAGACATAGCCCCACTCCACAAAGGGGGCAGTAAAGCAACAGCAAAGAACTACAGACCAATAGCACTAACATCCCATATCATAAAAATCTTTGAAAGGGTCCTAAGAAGCAAGATCACCACCCATCTAGAAACCCATCAGTTACACAACCCAGGGCAACATGGGTTTAGAACAGGTCGCTCCTGTCTGTCTCAACTACTGGATCACTACGACAAGGTCCTAAATGCACTAGAAGACAAAAAGAATGCAGATGTAATATATACAGACTTTGCAAAAGCCTTCGACAAGTGTGACCATGGCATAATAGCGCACAAAATGCGCGCTAAAGGAATAACAGGAAAAGTCGGTCGTTGGATCTATAATTTCCTCACTAACAGAACACAGAGAGTAGTCGTCAACAGAGTAAAGTCCGAGGCAGCTACGGTGAAAAGCTCTGTTCCACAAGGCACAGTACTAGCTCCCATCTTGTTCCTCATCCTCATATCCGACATAGACAAGGATGTCAGCCACAGCACCGTGTCTTCCTTTGCAGATGACACCCGAATCTGCATGACAGTGTCTTCCATTGCAGACACTGCAAGGCTCCAGGTGGACATCAACCAAATCTTTCAGTGGGCTGCAGAAAACAATATGAAGTTCAACGATGAGAAATTTCAATTACTCAGATATGGTAAACATGAGGAAATTAAATCTTCATCAGAGTACAAAACAAATTCTGGCCACAAAATAGAGCGAAACACCAACGTCAAAGACCTGGGAGTGATTATGTCGGAGGATCTCACCTTCAAGGACCATAACATTGTATCAATCGCATCTGCTAGAAAAATGACAGGATGGATAATGAGAACCTTCAAAACTAGGGAGGCCAAGCCCATGATGACACTCTTCAGGTCACTTGTTCTATCTAGGCTGGAATATTGCTGCACTCTAACAGCACCTTTCAAGGCAGGTGAAATTGCCGACCTAGAAAATGTACAGAGAACTTTCACGGCGCGCATAACGGAGATAAAACACCTCAATTACTGGGAGCGCTTGAGGTTTCTAAACCTGTATTCCCTGGAACGCAGGAGGGAGAGATACATGATTATATACACCTGGAAAATCCTAGAGGGACTAGTACCGAACTTGCACACGAAAATCACTCACTACGAAAGCAAAAGACTTGGCAGACGATGCACCATCCCCCCAATGAAAAGCAGGGGTGTCACTAGCACGTTAAGAGACCATACAATAAGTGTCAGGGGCCCGAGACTGTTCAACTGCCTCCCAGCACACATAAGGGGGATTACCAACAGACCCCTGGCAGTCTTCAAGCTGGCACTGGACAAGCACCTAAAGCCAGTTCCTGATCAGCCGGGCTGTGGCTCGTACGTTGGTTTGCGTGCAGCCAGCAGCAACAGCCTGGTTGATCAGGCGCTGATCCACCAGGAGGCCTGGTCACAGACCGGGCCGCGGGGGCGTTGACCCCCGAAACGCTCTCCAGGTAAACTCCAGGTAAACAGCAGAGGGAGCCAAGGCCGGGTCAACACTTTTTTTTATATATTTTATTTAAAACATTTCAGTATATGGAATAATAAATAACAGAAAATAAACCACCAACGGATGTGTATAATACATAGATAAGTAGGACAAAACTTATCCAACCTTGACAATATTATTAATTTACACACACACATATATATATACACACACACATACATTATATATATATATATATATATATATATATATATATATATATATATATATATATATATATATATATATATATATATATATATATATATATATATATATATATATATATATATATATATATATATATATATACTTATACACACATATATATACATACATATATACATTTTATTTAAACAGTACATGAAATAATAATTATTATTTTATTACACTGTCCGATTCCCACCAAGGCAGGGTGGCCCGAAAAAGAAAAACTTTCACCATCATTCACTCCATCACTGTCTTGCCAGAAGGGTGCTTTACACTACAGTTTTTAAACTGCAACATTAACACCCCTCCTTCAGAGTGCAGGCACTGTACTTCCCATCTCCAGGACTCAAGTCCGGCCTTCCGGTTTCCCTGAATCCCTTCATAAATGTTACTTTGCTCACACTCCAACAGCACGTCAAGTATTAAAAACCATTTGTCTCCATTCACTCCTATCAAACACGCTCACGCATGCCTGCTAGAAGTCCAAGCCCCTCGCACACAAAACCTCATTTACCCCCTCTCTCCAACCTTTCCTAGGCCGACCTCTACCCTGCCTTCCTTCCACTACAGACTGATACACTCTTGAAGTCACTCTCGATCCATTCTCTCTACATGTCCGAACCACCTCAACAACCCTTCCTCAGCCCTCTGGACAACAGTTTTGGTAATCCCGCACCTCCTCCTAACTTCCAAACTACGAATTCTCTGCATTATATTCACACCACACATTGCCCTCAGACATGACATCTCCACTGCCTCCAGCCTTCTCCTCGCTGCAACATTCATCACCCATGCTTCACACCCATATAAGAGCGTTGGTAAAACTATACTCTCATACATTCCCCTCTTTGCCTCCAAGGACAAAGTTCTTTGTCTCCACAGACTCCTAAGTGCACCACTCACCCTTTTCCCCTCATCAATTCTATGATTCACCTCATCTTTCATAGACCCATCTGCTGACACGTCCACTCCCAAATATCTGAATACATTCACCTCCTCCATACTCTCTCCCTCCAATCTGATATCCAATCTTTCATCACCTAATCTTTTTGTTATCCTCATAACCTTACTCTTTCCTGTATTCACTTTTAATTTTCTTCTTTTGCACACCCTACCAAATTCATCCACCAATCTCTGCAACTTCTCTTCAGAATCTCCCAAGAGCACAGTGTCATCAGCAAAGAGCAACTGTGACAACTCCCACTTTATGTGTGATTCTTTATCTTTTAACTCCACGCCTCTTGCCAAGACCCTCGCATTTACTTCACTTACAACCCCATCTATAAATATATTAAACAACCACGGTGACATCACACATCCTTGTCTAAGGCCTACTTTTACTGGGAAATAATTTCCCTCTTTCCTACATGAAATAATAAATAACACATAAAACGATATGGTAACTGACATCCATCTATAATACATAGATAGGAAGGGGAAAACTTATCTAACTTTGACAATATGAATAACAACAAAAATTAATACTCAGTAACCCATCAAAAATAAAAATAAAATCACCTACAATATGAAACTATGTCCACTGTCAAGTGACTAAACAAATCAATACCTCATTAATTAAAACATTAGATAATGATGCAATTATTGAGCTCGTTAAGACATGTTACTAACAATAAATAATAACTCATTATCCACATCGCTCTCGGGCCGTGCGGACAGGCTGCGCAGTAGCTCCAGAATCATCTGGCTTTCTGCGCAGTTTTCATATTCGTCTCTCAACTCTTGAGTAGAGAGGACGTACTTGGAACTGTGCTCTGACCCCTGGTGGCAGGTGACAGTATTTTCATCATGGCAGAGAGTAGCCGCAGGAGCTAGGAGCTAGGACTCGACCCCTGCAACCACAAATAGGTGAGTACTGTTTGGAATTAGTGAGGAGCATGCTTACTGCCCAGAATGCCAACATGTTGCTGACGGCGATATTGCGGCATATGTACGGCATCGCTAATGAAGATCTTTATGGAGTCTCACTGAATGGTGTGGCACACATTTTCGTTAAGTTTCGGCCGAGCAGTACATATGACAACATGGTGGCCAAGTATCAGGACATGGGTAAGACGGTTATCCCTCTCGTTAGTGTCCGTCTTCATGATGTATCAAGATTCTACACCTGGATCAAGGTGCATAATGTACCATTCGAGGATGATGAAGGTGATTTACGGCAGGTGTTTGGACGATATGGGACGATCCACATGGCGACATTGGGACGTTGGTGAGATGGGCCACTAGTTGGCTTCCCTGAAGGGATGTTTTCCCTGAAAATGTCCCGAAGGCATCCTATTCCATCTTATGTGGGAATGGAGGACTTCCGGACCCAGGTGTACGTAACATACACAGGTCAGAGGCATACGTGCCATGTGTGTGGGGTGTACAACCACATAGCACCGACTTGTCCAATGAGACGTGGGAAACCTGATGCTGAGGTGGGAACTGATGGAACTACGGATCAACTGACTTATGCAACGGCAAAGCAACGTAAGCCTTTGTCACGGGAGGTGTGGAGTGTGGAGGTGGAGGGGGAGGAGGAGTCGTCGCCTGAGTGTGTGACACTCACTGGACTTGACGAGGACGTAGGCTTGGTGTCGGCGAAGAGTGGTGAGGAGTCTGCAATTGCACACCATGTTTTGGAAGCTACAATTCAGGAGGCCCTCGACGACTTACTGGATGTTTTGGTCAATGCTGGCTTGGATGATGTGAGTGTAGAGGCTGAGGTGGGTGGCCTCAATGAGAAGGTTGTGAGTGACGAGGGGCCAGTTCAGAGTGTGGCAGTGGAGGTCCACAGGGAAGATGCCCAGGAGGAGGCGAAGCGTGAGAAGCGTGGCTCTCACAAGAGGACGGCTGTCATTTCTGAGAGTGAGGATGTTTTGACACCTGGGCAAAGGACTGGGAAGAAAACCTGGCATGATCTAACGCCTAGAGAGAAAGGTGGTTTAAAGAATGTAGAGCATGAGCAAGGGGAAGGTGATGGGAAGTGTGGGGGCGGGGTGGGGTTTCTCGCCAGGGTTCTAAGTGTGTTAGGGTGTCTAAGAGAAAGCCCTCATTACGGCCTTCAGGTGTCTTACTTTAAATGTTAATGGGTTGAAGGCAGTGGGCAAATGTAAAGTTCTGGAGGGTTATTTGAGGAGATATGTGCCAGACCTTGTGTTCTTGCAGGAGCATAATTGTAAATATTTAGGTGAATTGTCAATTACCGGATATGACGTGTACATGGGTTGCTCTACACGATTGAAAGGTGGTGTGGCGCTATTAATTAAAGAAACCAGCTCGTTTCTTTTGCATAGGTGTGAGGTAGGGGAGGAGGGGCTGGTGGTTAGGGTCGAGGGTATGTGGGGAGGGGGAAGGGGACATGGGTGTTAAAAATAGATTCTTTAGGGATGTCCTTGTCTACCATTTCAGATCGCTGCCAGGTATTACAATTATAGGGGGTGACTGGAACTGTGTTGTCCGACGTAAGGATGTAGAGCCTAGGGGGAGGGTTTTTTTCGGGGTTTTTAGGGGACCTGTTGAGAGGTGTGAATGTAGTGGATGTTGGAGGGGAGGTGAGTGGAGTGACGCAAACGTTTATTAAGCATGATTATGCGGCGAGGCTTGATCGCATTTATGTATCTCGGGGGGTGAGGGTGAGCAGTGTGTGCATTGAATGTAAGCTTCTCTGATCATCGAGGGGTTCTGGTGGATTTAAATTGGGAGGGTTTGCCGAAGCGTTTCAGAGGTTTCTGGAAGATGAATGTTGGGTTATTGAAAACAGGGGAGGGGAGGGAATCTTTTGCGTGTGCTTGGAAAAGGTGGTGGGCTGGTGGATGCGGGGGGGGTTGATGTCATTGGGTGGTGGGACTCGGTCAGTAAGAGAAAGGTGAGGGATTTTTATTAGAAGAGGGGAAAGTAAGAGAGGCAGTTTCAATATGGGATTTTAAATTACCTTGAGGGTCAACTACAGGAATACTATATGGGAGAAGGGGTGCATATCCAATGGGTGAGATTGAGGGTTTGAAACAACGGATTAGGGATATTCAAAATCGCAATTTTGATGCTGCAAGGGTTGCAGGGGGCCTTGATGAGGTCTTATGGGGGGACCATCCATCGGTGTATGTCTTGCGGGAGCAGGGGACACGTCGAAGGGCAACAGAGGTGATGAGTTTGCAGGTACAGGAGCAATTTGCAGGATATCGTCAGGGGCAGGTGCTTTCGTCAACAGAGGGTATGGGTTGTTATGTGGATGCGTGGTATGAGAAGAATGGTAAAAGTGTGGGGGTTAATTGTGAGGCATTAGGTGCAATGGGCGAATGGGTAAACTGTAATCTAGTGCATAAGGATCGATTGAGTTTGGGTTGGCCTATAAGTGAGGAGGAGATTAGGATGGCGGTGGACGAGATGAGCATGGGTAAATCGCCTGGTATTGATGGCATCCCTTGTGATTTTTATACAGAAAACGGGAGTATTTGCATGGGTTTTTAGTGGAGTTATTTAATGCCATGAAAACCAGGGGTAGGTTGGGGGAACAGCAGAGAATGGGTGTAGTGGTCATGGTCCCTATAAAAAAGTTTGGTGAATGTGTGCATGACTACCGTTCGATCACCTTAATGTGTGGCGATTACAAGATCTTTGCTAAAGTGTTGGAAAATAGGTTGAAAGGTGTTCTTGCCAGCGTTTTGGACAAGGGTCAATATGGAGTGCCTGGGCATTCGATGTGTGTGGGGCAGGGGATTATACGTAGGTTTATAGATGAAAGTGAGGGAAACATCAAGGATGGGGTTTTAGCATTAGATTGGCATGCAGCATATGACTGTGTGGAGCATGAGGCGTTGTGGAAGTTTATGCAATGGCAGGGGTTTGGGAGGGAAATCGTCAGTTGAACTAAGGTGTTGTATGAGCAGGCAACAGTTAGGGTACAAGTGAATGGTAGATTAGGTCAACCTGTTAGGATGGAAAGGGGCTTAAGGCAGGGATGCCCTGTGTTGCAGCTTCTCTTTGCATTACTCCAGGACCCGTTCTATAGGGCTGTGCATTGGGGCGTACGGGAAGGGATGGTGAGAGATGGGGTGTTTACCTGGAGTTTACCTGGAGAGAGTTCCGGGGGTCAACGCCCCCGCGGCCCGGTCTGTGACCAGGCCTCCTGGTGGATCAGAGCCTGATCAACTAGGCTGTTGCTGCTGGCTGCACGCAAACCAACGTACGAGCCACAGCCCGGCTGGTCAGGAACCGACTTTAGGTGCTTGTCCAGTGCCAGCTTGAAGACTGCCAGGGGTCTGTTGGTAATCCCCCTTATGTATGCTGGGAGGCAGTTGAACAGTCTCGGGCCCCTGACACTTATTGTATGGTCTCTTAACGTGCTAGTGACACCCCTGTCTGTGGAACCGTGGATCGTTGGATATGTTGATGACACCACAGTGCTATTTAGAAGGTCTGGAGGTTTACCTAAGGTTAGTGAGTTGGAGGAGAGTTTTGGCATGGCAACAGGGATGACGCTTAATAAAGATAAGTCGATGTTATCGAGGGTGGGGGATTGTGTGTGTGTGGGATATACGAACAGGGTGAAGGTTGGTCCCTGGTGAGTAGACTTAAGGTATGTGGGGTTGTTCACATGGAAAATATCCATGTGAAAGGTGAATTCGAAAGAAGCTGTAGATAGAGTTTTGGGTAGATTAGCGGGTTTGTGTACAGGAGGTTTGACGCTGCCCTAGTGCGCTATTGTGGTGAATGTGAAACTGTATAGTAAGCTATGGCATGTGGCAGGTATATATCCCTTGGAAACATGTGATGAGAAGCGTCTGTTGAAGTGCGTGTATCAATATATTTGGGGTTCGGGTTGTGAATGATTGTCGAGAGATGTTGTGTGTTTACCGGTACGCCAGGGAGGGCTGGGGTTAATGGCGCTGCATCGAAGGTTGTTGGGTATGTACGTTAAACATAGTTATTTGAGGGAGGGCAGAATCACAGGTACAGGTTTGGCATGGGTGAGAAGGGACTTGGTACGTTGGGCGACGGGTAGGGATGTTCAGGTGTGTGAGGGAATGTTGAGGTTGTTGTGTTATGCAAGGGAACCCTGCAGGGTTAAGACAGGTACACTAGCTTGGGTGGGTGGTGGGTAGTTGCTAGGGTTGTGGGTTTGTATCCGATGTATGCATGGAGTGATATATGGGGGCGCCTGCGAGGGTTGCGATTGAAGGCTGTGGTGCGGGAGGTAATGTTTAAATTTCTCCATAATATATTACCGTCGGGGGAGGTATTAGGTAATAGGCATGTGCAGGAGGGACGAGAATGTTGTGAGTGTGGGGGTATTGACACTTTTCCATGCAGTATATTTTTGTGAAAGGTTGGAACCAGTGAGAGAGTGGTTTAGCAGGGTTTTATGTATGGTGGGTGTGGGTGGTATTTTTGTTCTACGGGCATTAAGCTTGGATGTGGGGGGGTGGGGGTGCTGGTACAAAATGCGATGGGTTATCTGGTAGCCGACTTCGTGTATACTTCGTGGGTTTTACGGAGAGCGCCGGTGGGGGAGTGAATTAGGGCCCTGGCAGCTATATTTTATGGGACACAAAGGAGGAATAAGGATATCACTGGGAATAGATGGTATTCCAAATTTTCAGATGGATATCGTAGCTTTCGAGTGGAGGACTTATGGGCATTACAAATTCAGGGGACGTGACGAGGCTGGCTTCTTGAGGAAGGCGCGGGCGTGATTGGTGCATTTGGAGGACAAGAGGTGTAATGCAAGTTGTGTGGGTCAAGTGAGTGGCTTGGTGTCAGGAAATTTTTAATGACGTGTATTATGCGAAGTGAGAGGTTGAGAAACTGGTATGAGTAAGATGGAGCTTTAATTTAGCAAGGTATGAAGTCTGGTACTTTATGTGACTGTGAGCCTCTTGTGTGTAAGATGACTGTGAAGGTTCTTATTATGCTAATGTATCATTTTTAACAAATGTACTTCCTGTGTCTTGGAGGGTGTGGCTATGTGTCTTGCAGGGTGTGGCTATGTGTCTTGCAGGGTGTGGCTATGTGTCTTGCAGGGTGTGGCTATGTGTCTTGCAGGGTGTGGCTATGTGTCTTGCAGGGTGTGGCTATGTGTCTTGCAGGGTGTGGCTATGTGTCTTGCAGGGTGTGGCTATGTGTCTTGCAGGGTGTGGCTATGTGTCTTGCAGGGTGTGGCTATGTGTCTTGCAGGGTGTGGCTATGTGTCTTGCAGGGTGTGGCTATGTGTCTTGCAGGGAGTGGCTATGTGTCTTGCAGGGTGTGGCTATGTGTCTTGCAGGGTGTGGCTGTGTCTTGCAGGGTGTGGCTGTGTCTTGCAGGGTGTGGCTGTGTCTTGCAGGGTGTGGCTGTGTCTTGCAGGGTGTGGCTATGTGTCTTGCAGGGTGTGGCTATGTGTCTTGCAGGGTGTGGCTGTGTCTTGCAGGGTGTGGCTATGTGTCTTGCAGGGTGTGGCTGTGTCTTGCAGGGTGTGGCTGTGTCTTGCAGGGTGTGGCTATGTGTCTTGCAGGGTGTGGCTGTGTCTTGCAGGGTGTGGCTGTGTCTTGCAGGGTATGGCTATGTGTCTTGCAGGGTGTGGCTATGTGTCTTGCAGGGTGTGGCTATGTGTCTTGCAGGGTGTGGCTATGTGTCTTGCAGGGTGTGACTGTGTCTTGCAGGGTGTGGCTGTGTCTTGCAGGGTGTGGCTGTGTCTTGCAGGGTGTGGCTGTGTGTCTTGCAGGGTGTGGCTATGTGTCTTGCAGGGTGTGGCTGTGTCTTGCAGGGTGTGGCTGTGTCTTGCAGGGTGTGGCTATGTGTCTTGCAGGGTGTGGCTGTGTCTTGCAGGGTGTGGCTGTGTCTTGCAGGGTGTGGCTATGTGTCTTGCAGGGTGTGGCTGTGTCTTGCAGGGTGTGGCTATGTGTCTTGCAGGGTGTGGCTGTGTCTTGCAGGGTGTGGCTGTGTCTTGCAGGGTGTGGCTGTGTCTTGCAGGGTGTGGCTATGTGTCTTGCAGGGTGTGGCTGTGTCTTGCAGGGTGTGGCTGTGTCTTGCAGGGTGTGGCTATGTGTCTTGCAGGGTGTGGCTATGTGTCTTGCAGGGTGTGGCTATGTGTCTTGCAGGGTGTCACTGTGTCTTGCAGGGTGTGGCTATGTGTCTTGCAGGGTGTGGCTGTGTCTTGCAGGGTGTGGCTATGTGTCTTGCAGGGTGTGGCTGTGTCTTGCAAGGTGTGGCTATGTGTCTTGCAGGGTGTGGCTATGTGTCTTGCAGGGTGTGGCTATGTGTCTTGCAGGGTGTGGCTGTGTCTTGCAGGGTGTGGCTATGTGTCTTGCAGGGTGTGGCTATGTGTCTTGCAGGGTGTGGCTATGTGTCTTGCAGGGTGTGGCTGTGTCTTGCAGGGTGTGGCTATGTGTCTTGCAGAGTGTGGCTATATGTCTTGCAGGGTGTGGCTATGTGTCTTGCAGGGTGTGGCTATGTGTCTTGCAGGGTGTGGCTATGTGTCTTGCAGGGTGTGGCTGTGTCTTGCAGGGTGTGGCTGTGTCTTGCAGGGTGTGGCTATGTGTCTTGCAGGGTGTGGCTATTTGTCTTGCAGGGTGTGGCTGTGTCTTGCAGGGTGTGGCTATGTGTCATGCAGGGTGTAGCTATGTGTCTTGCAGGGTGTGGCTATGTGTCTTGCAGGGTGTGGCTGTGTCTTGCAGGGTGTGGCTATGTGTCTTGCAGGGTGTGGCTATGTGTCTTGCAGGGTGTGGCTGTGTCTTGCAGGATGTGGCTATGTGTCTTGCAGGGTGTGACTATGTGTCTTTCAGGGTGTGGCTATGTGTCTTGCAGGGTGTGCCTATGTGTCTTGCAGGGTGTGGCTATGTGTCTTGCAGGGTGTGGCTATGTGTCTTGCAGGGTGTGGCTATGTGTCTTGCAGGGTGTTACTGTGTCTTGCAGGGTGTGGCTATGTGTCTTGCAGGGTGTGGCTATGTGTCTTGCAGGGTGTGGCTATGTGTCTTGCAGGGTGTGGCTGTGTCTTGCAGGGTGTGGCTATGTGTCTTTCAGGGTGTGGCTATGTGTCTTGCAGGGTGTGGCTGTGTCTTGCAGGGTGTGGCTATGTGTCTTGCAGGGTGTGGCTATGTGTCTTGCAGGGTGTGGCTATGTGTCTTTCAGGGTGTGGCTATGTGTCTTGCAGGATGTGGCTGTGTCTTGCAGGGTGTGGCTATGTGTCTTGCAGGGTGTGGCTATGTGTCTTGCAGGGTGTGGCTATGTGTCTTGCAGGGTGTGGCTATGTGTCTTGCAGGGTGTGGCTATGTGTCTTGCAGGGTGTGGCTATGTGTCTTGCAGGGTGTGGCTATGTGTCTTGCAGGGTGTGGCTATGTGTCTTGCAGGGTGTGGCTATGTGTCTTGCAGGGTGTGGCTATGTGTCTTGCAGGGTGTGGCTATGTGTCTTGCAGGGTGTGGCTATGTGTCTTGCAGGGTGTGGCTATGTGTCTTGCAGGGTGTGGCTATGTGTCTTGCAGGGTGTGGCTATGTGTCTTGCAGGGTGTGGCTATGTGTCTTGCAGGGTGTGGCTATGTGTCTTGCAGGGTGTGGCTATGTGTCTTGCAGGGTGTGGCTATGTGTCTTGCAGGGTGTGGCTATGTGTCTTGCAGGGTGTGGCTATGTGTCTTGCAGGGTGTGGCTAAGTGTCTTGCAGGGTGTGGCTATGTGTCTTGCAGGGTGTGGCTATGTGTCTTGCAGGGTGTGGCTATGTGTCTTGCAGGGTGTGGCTATGTGTCTTGCAGGGTGTGGCTATGTGTCTTGCAGGGTGTGGCTATGTGTCTTGCAGGGTGTGGCTATGTGTCTTGCAGGGTGTGGCTATGTGTCTTGCAGGGTGTGGCTATGTGTCTTGCAGGGTGTGGCTATGTGTCTTGCAGGGTGTGGCTATGTGTCTTGCAGGGTGTGGCTATGTGTCTTGCAGGGTGTGGCTATGTGTCTTGTAGGGTGTGGCTGTGTCTTGCAGGGTGTGGCTATGTGTCTTGCAGGGTGTGGCTATGTGTCTTGCAGGGTGTAGCTATGTGTCTTGCAGGGTGTGGCTATGTGTCTTGCAGGGTGTGGCTATGTGTCTTGCAGGGTGTGGCTATGTGTCTTGCAGGGTGTGGCTATGTGTCTTGCAGGGTGTGGCTATGTGTCTTGCAGGGTGTGGCTATGTGTCTTGCAGGTTGTGGCTATGTGTCTTGCAGGGTGTGGCTATGTGTCTTGCAGAGTGTGGCTATGTGTCTTGCAGGGTGTGGCTGTGTCTTGCAGGGTGTGGCTATGTGTCTTGCAGGGTGTGGCTATGTGTCTTGCAGGGTGTGGCTATGTGTCTTGCAGGGTGTGGCTATGTGTCTTGCAGGGTGTGGCTGTGTCTTGCAGGGTGTGGCTATGTGTCTTGCAGGGTCTGGCTATATGTCTTGCAGGGTGTGGCTATGTGTCTTGCAGGGTGTGGCTATGTGTCTTGCAGGGTGTGGCTATATGTCTTGCAGGGTGTGGCTATGTGTCTTGCAGGGTGTGGCTATGTGTCTTGCAGGGTGTGGCTGTGTCTTGCAGGGTGTGGCTGTGTCTTGCAGAGTGTGGCTATGTGTCTTGCAGGGTGTGGCTATGTGTCTTGCAGGGTGTGGCTATGTGTCTTACAGGGTGTGGCTGTGTCTTGCAGGGTGTGGCTGTGTCTTGCAGGGTGTGGCTATGTGTCTTGCAGGGTGTGGCTATGTGTCTTGCAGGGTGTGGCTATGTGTCTTGCAGGGTGTGGCTGTGTCTTGCAGGGTGTGGCTATGTGTCTTGCAGGGTGTGGCTGTGTCTTGCAGGGTGTGGCTATGTGTCTTGCAGGGTGTGGCTGTGTCTTGCAGGGTGTGGCTATGTGTCTTGCAGGGTGTGGTTGTGTCTTGCAGGGTGTGGCTATGTGTCTTGCAGGGTGTGGCTGTGTCTTGCAGGGTGTGGCTGTGTCTTGCAGGGTGTGGCTGTGTCTTGCAGGGTGTGGCTATGTGTCTTGCAGGGTGTAACTGTGTCTTGCAGGGTGTGGCTATGTGTCTTGCAGGGTGTGGCTGTGTCTTGCAGGGTGTGGCTATGTGTCTTGCAGGGTGTGGCTGTCTTGCAGGGTGTGGCTATGTGTCTTGCAGGGTGTGGCTGTGTCTTGCAGGGTGTGGCTGTGCCTTGCAGGGTGTGGCTGTGTCTTGCAGGGTGTGGCTGTGTCTTGCAGGGTGTGGCTGTGTCTTGCAGGGTGTGGCTATGTGTCTTGCAGGGTGTCGCTGTGTATTGCAGGGTGTGGCTATGTGTCTTGCAGGGTGTGGCTATGTGTCTTGCAGGGTGTGGCTGTGTCTTGCAGGGTGTGGCTGTGTCTTGCAGGGTGTGGCTATGTGTCTTGCAGGGTGTGGCTGTGTCTTGCAGGGTGTGGCTACGTGTCTTGCAGGGTGTGGCTGTGTCTTGCAGGGTGTGGCTGTGTCTTGCAGGGTGTGGCTGTGTCTTGTAGGGTGTGGCTGTGTCTTGCAGGGTGTGGCTGTGTCTTGCAGGGTGTGGCTGTGTCTTGCAGGGTGTGGCTGTGTCTTGCAGGGTGTGGCTGTGTCTTGCAGGGTGTGGCTGTGTCTTGCAGGGTGTGGCTGTGTCTTGCAGGGTGTGGCTCTGTGTCTTGCAGGGTGTGGCTGTGTCTTGCAGGGTGTGGCTATGTGTCTTGCAGGGTGTGGCTGTGTCTTGCAGGGTGTGGCTATGTGTCTTGCAGGGTGTGGCTGTGTCTTGCAGGGTGTGGCTGTGTCTTGCAGGGTGTGGCTGTGTCTTGCAGGGTGTGGCTGTGTCTTGCAGGGTGTAACTGTGTCTTGCAGGGTGTGGCTATGTGTCTTGCAGTGTGTGGCTATGTGTCTTGCAGGGTGTGGCTGTGTCTTGCAGGGTGTGGCTGTGTCTTGCAGGGTGTGGCTGTGTCTTGCAGGGTGTGGCTGTGTCTTGCAGGGTGTGGCTGTGTCTTGCAGGGTGTGGCTGTGTCTTGCAGGGTGTGGCTATGTGTCTTGCAGGGTGTGGCTGTGTCTTGCAGGGTGTGGCTGTGTCTTGCAGGGTGTGGCTGTGTCTTGCAGGGTGTGGCTGTGTCTTGCAGGGTGTGGCTGTGTCTTGCAGGGTGTGGCTGTGTCTTGCAGGGTGTGGCTGTGTCTTGCAGGGTGTGGCTGTGTCTTGCAGGGTGTGGCTGTGTCTTGCAGGGTGTGGCTATGTGTCTTGCAGGGTGTGGCTGTGTCTTGCAGGGTGTGGCTGTGTCTTGCAGGGTGTGGCTGTGTCTTGCAGGGTGTGGCTATGTGTCTTGCAGGGTGTGGCTGTGTCTTGCAGGGTGTGGCTGTGTCTTGCAGGGTGTGGCTGTGTCTTGCAGGGTGTGGCTATGTGTCTTGCAGGGTGTGGCTATGTGTCTTGCAGGGTGTGGCTGTGTCTTGCAGGGTGTGGCTATGTGTCTTGCAGGGTGTGGCTGTGTCTTGCAGGGTGTGGCTGTGTCTTGCAGGGTGTGGCTGTGTCTTGCAGGGTGTGGCTGTGTCTTGCAGGGTGTGGCTGTGTCTTGCAGGGTGTGGCTATGTGTCTTGCAGGGTGTGGCTGTGTCTTGCAGGGTGTGGCTATGTGTCTTGCAGGGTGTGGCTATGTGTCTTGCAGGGTGTGGCTGTGTCTTGCAGGGTGTGGCTGTGTCTTGCAGGGTGTGGCTATGTGTCTTGCAGGGTGTGGCTGTGTCTTGCAGGGTGTGGCTATGTGTCTTGCAGGGTGTGGCTGTGTCTTGCAGGGTGTGGCTGTGTCTTGCAGGGTGTGGCTGTGTCTTGCAGGGTGTGGCTGTGTCTTGCAGGGTGTGGCTGTGTCTTGCAGGGTGTGGCTGTGTCTTGCAGGGTGTGGCTGTGTCTTGCAGGGTGTGGCTGTGTCTTGCAGGGTGTGGCTGTGTCTTGCAGGGTGTGGCTGTGTCTTGCAGGGTGTGGCTCTGTGTCTTGCAGGGTGTGGCTGTGTCTTGCAGGGTGTGGGTGTGTCTTGCAGGGTGTTTCTATGTCTCTTGCAGGGTGTGGCTGTGTCTTGCAGGGTGTGGCTGTGTCTTGCAGGGTTTGGCTATGTGTCTTGCAGGGTGTGGCTGTGTCTTGCAGGGTGTGGCTATGTGTCTTGCAGGGTGTGGCTGTGTCTTGCAGGGTGTGGCTGTGTCTTGCAGGGTGTGGCTGTGTCTTGCAGGGTGTGGCTGTGTCTTGCAGGGTGTGGCTGTGTCTTGCAGGGTGTGGCTATGTGTCTTGCAGGGTGTGGCTATGTGTCTTGCAGGGTGTGGCTGTGTCTTGCAGGGTGTGGCTGTGTCTTGCAGGGTGTGGCTGTGTCTTGCAGGGTGTGGCTGTGTCTTGCAGGGTGTGGCTATGTGTCTTGCAGGGTGTGGCTATGTGTCTTGCAGGGTGTGGCTGTGTCTTGCAGGGTGTGGCTGTGTCTTGCAGGGTGTGGCTGTGTCTTGCAGGGTGTGGCTGTGTCTTGCAGGGTGTTGCTATGTGTCTTGCAGGGTGTGGCTGTGTCTTGCAGGGTGTGGCTGTGTCTTGCAGGGTGTGGCTGTGTCTTGCAGGGTGTGGCTGTGTCTTGCAGGGTGTGGCTGTGTCTTGCAGGGTGTGGCTGTGTCTTGCAGGGTGTGGCTGTGTCTTGCAGGGTGTGGCTATGTGTCTTGCAGGGTGTGGCTGTGTCTTGCAGGGTGTGGCTGTGTCTTGCAGGGTGTGGCTGTGTCTTGCAGGGTGTGGCTATGTGTCTTGCAGGGTGTGGCTGTGTCTTGCAGGGTGTGGCTGTGTCTTGCAGGGTGTGGCTGTGTCTTGCAGGGTGTGGCTATGTGTCTTGCAGGGTGTGGCTGTGTCTTGCAGGGTGTGGCTGTGTCTTGCAGGGTGTGGCTGTGTCTTGCAGGGTGTGGCTGTGTCTTGCAGGGTGTGGCTGTGTCTTGCAGGGAGTGGCTGTGTCTTGCAGGGTGTGGCTGTGTCTTGCAGGGTGTGGCTGTGTCTTGCAGGGTGTGGCTGTGTCTTGCAGGGTGTGGCTGTGTCTTGCAGGGTGTGGCTGTGTCTTGCAGGGTGTGGCTATGTGTCTTGCAGGGTGTGGCTGTGTCTTTCAGGGTGTGGCTGTGTCTTGCAGGGTGTGGCTGTGTCTTGCAGGGTGTGGCTATGTGTCTTGCAGGGTGTGGCTGTGTCTTGCAGGGTGTGGCTGTGTCTTGCAGGGTGTGGCTGTGTCTTGCAGGGTGTGGCTATGTGTCTTGCAGGGTGTGGCTGTGTCTTGCAGGGTGTGGCTGTGTCTTGCAGGGTGTGGCTGTGTCTTGCAGGGTGTGGCTGTGTCTTGCAGGGTGTGGCTGTGTTTTGCAGGGTGTGGCTGTGTCTTGCAGGGTGTGGCTGTGTCTTGCAGGGTGTGGCTGTGTCTTGCAGGGTGTGGCTGTGTCTTGCAGGGTGTGGCTCTGTCTTGCAGGGTGTGGCTGTGTCTTGCAGGGTGTGGCTGTGTCTTGCAGGGTGTGGCTATGTGTCTTGCAGGGTGTGGCTGTGTCTTGCAGGGTGTGGCTGTGTCTTGCAGGGTGTGGCTGTGTCTTGCAGGGTGTGGCTATGTGTCTTGCAGGGTGTGGCTGTGTCTTGCAGGGTGTGGCTGTGTCTTGCAGGGTGTGGCTGTGTCTTGCAGGGTGTGGCTATGTGTCTTGCAGGGTGTGGCTGTGTCTTGCAGGGTGTGGCTGTGTCTTGCAGGGTGTGGCTGTGTCTTGCAGGGTGTGGCTGTGTCTTGCAGGGTGTGGCTGTGTCTTGCAGGGTGTGGCTGTGTCTTGCAGGGTGTGGCTGTGTCTTGCAGGGTGTGGCTATGTGTCTTGCAGGGTGTGGCTGTGTCTTGCAGGGTGTGGCTGTGTCTTGCAGGGTGTGGCTGTGTCTTGCAGGGTGTGGCTGTGTCTTGCAGGGTGTGGCTGTGTCTTGCAGGGTGTGGCTATGTGTCTTGCAGGGTGTGGCTATGTGTCTTGCAGGGTGTGGCTGTGTCTTGCAGGGTGTGGCTGTGTCTTGCAGGGTGTGGCTGTGTCTTGCAGGGTGTGGCTGTGTCTTGCAGGGTGTGGCTGTGTCTTGCAGGGTGTGGCTGTGTCTTGCAGGGTGTGGCTATGTGTCTTGCAGGGTGTGGCTGTGTCTTGCAGGGTGTGGCTGTGTCTTGCAGGGTGTGGCTGTGTCTTGCAGGGTGTGGCTGTGTCTTGCAGGGTGTGGCTGTGTCTTGCAGGGTGTGGCTGTGTCTTGCAGGGTGTGGCTGTGTCTTGCAGGGTGTGGCTGTGTCTTGCAGGGTGTGGCTGTGTCTTGCAGGGTGTGGCTGTGTCTTGCAGGGTGTGGCTGTGTCTTGCAGGGTGTGGCTGTGTCTTGCAGGGTGTGGCTGTGTCTTGCAGGGTGTGGCTATGTGTCTTGCAGGGTGTGGCTGTGTCTTGCAGGGTGTGGCTGTGTCTTGCAGGGTGTGGCTGTGTCTTGCAGGGTGTGGCTATGTGTCTTGCAGGGTGTGGCTATGTGTCTTGCAGGGTGTGGCTGTGTCTTGCAGGGTGTGGCTATGTGTCTTGCAGGGTGTGGCTGTGTCTTGCAGGGTGTGGCTGTGTCTTGCAGGGTGTGGCTGTGTCTTGCAGGGTGTGGCTGTGTCTTGCAGGGTGTGGCTGTGTCTTGCAGGGTGTGGCTATGTGTCTTGCAGGGTGTGGCTGTGTCTTGCAGGGTGTGGCTATGTGTCTTGCAGGGTGTGGCTATGTGTCTTGCAGGGTGTGGCTGTGTCTTGCAGGGTGTGGCTGTGTCTTGCAGGGTGTGGCTATGTGTCTTGCAGGGTGTGGCTGTGTCTTGCAGGGTGTGGCTATGTGTCTTGCAGGGTGTGGCTGTGTCTTGCAGGGTGTGGCTGTGTCTTGCAGGGTGTGGCTGTGTCTTGCAGGGTGTGGCTGTGTCTTGCAGGGTGTGGCTGTGTCTTGCAGGGTGTGGCTGTGTCTTGCAGGGTGTGGCTGTGTCTTGCAGGGTGTGGCTGTGTCTTGCAGGGTGTGGCTCTGTGTCTTGCAGGGTGTGGCTGTGTCTTGCAGGGTGTGGCTGTGTCTTGCAGGGTGTGGCTATGTCTCTTGCAGGGTGTGGCTGTGTCTTGCAGGGTGTGGCTGTGTCTTGCAGGGTGTGGCTATGTATCTTGCAGGGTGTGGCTGTGTCTTGCAGGGTGTGGCTATGTGTCTTGCAGGGTGTGGCTGTGTCTTGCAGGGTGTGGCTGTGTCTTGCAGGGTGTGGCTGTGTCTTGCAGGGTGTGGCTGTGTCTTGCAGGGTGTGGCTGTGTCTTGCAGGGTGTGGCTATGTGTCTTGCAGGGTGTGGCTATGTGTCTTGCAGGGTGTGGCTGTGTCTTGCAGGGTGTGGCTGTGTCTTGCAGGGTGTGGCTGTGTCTTGCAGGGTGTGGCTGTGTCTTGCAGGGTGTGGCTATGTGTCTTGCAGGGTGTGGCTATGTGTCTTGCAGGGTGTGGCTGTGTCTTGCAGGGTGTGGCTGTGTCTTGCAGGGTGTGGCTGTGTCTTGCAGGGTGTGGCTGTGTCTTGCAGGGTGTGGCTATGTGTCTTGCAGGGTGTGGCTGTGTCTTGCAGGGTGTGGCTGTGTCTTGCAGGGTGTGGCTGTGTCTTGCAGGGTGTGGCTGTGTCTTGCAGGGTGTGGCTGTGTCTTGCAGGGTGTGGCTGTGTCTTGCAGGGTGTGGCTGTGTCTTGCAGGGTGTGGCTATGTGTCTTGCAGGGTGTTTCTGTGTCTTGCAGGGTGTGGCTGTGTCTTGCAGGGTGTGGCTGTGTCTTGCAGGGTGTGGCTATGTGTCTTGCAGGGTGTGGCTGTGTCTTGCAGGGTGTGGCTGTGTCTTGCAGGGTGTGGCTGTGTCTTGCAGGGTGTGGCTATGTGTCTTGCAGGGTGTTGCCGTGTCTTGCAGGGTGAGGCTGTGTCTTGCAGGGTGTGGCTGTGTCTTGCAGGGTGTGGCTGTGTCTTGCAGGGTGTGGCTGTGTCTTGCAGGGAGTGGCTGTGTCTTGCAGGGTGTGGCTGTGTCTTGCAGGGTGTGGCTGTGTCTTGCAGGGTGTGGCTGTGTCTTGCAGGGTGTGGCTGTGTCTTGCAGGGTGTGGCTGTGTCTTGCAGGGTGTGGCTATGTGTCTTGCAGGGTGTGGCTGTGTCTTTCAGGGTGTGGCTGTGTCTTGCAGGGTGTGGCTGTGTCTTGCAGGGTGTGGCTATGTGTCTTGCAGGGTGTGGCTGTGTCTTGCAGGGTGTGGCTGTGTCTTGCAGGGTGTGGCTATGTGTCTTGCAGGTTGTGGCTGTGTCTTGCAGGGTGTGGCTGTGTCTTGCAGGGTGTGGCTGTGTCTTGCAGGGTGTGGCTGTGTCTTGCAGGGTGTGGCTGTGTTTTGCAGGGTGTGGCTGTGTCTTGCAGGGTGTGGCTGTGTCTTGCAGGGTGTAGCTGTGTCTTGCAAGGTGTGGGGCTGTGTCTTGCAGGGTGTGGCTCTGTCTTGCAGGGTGTGGCTGTGTCTTGCAGGGTGTGGCTGTGTCTTGCAGGGTGTGGCTATGTGTCTTGCAGGGTGTGGCTGTGTCTTGCAGGGTGTGGCTGTGTCTTGCAGGGTGTGGCTGTGTCTTGCAGGGTGTGGCTATGTGTCTTGCAGGGTGTGGCTGTGTCTTGCAGGGTGTGGCTGTGTCTTGCAGGGTGTGGCTGTGTCTTGCAGGGTGTGGCTATGTGTCTTGCAGGGAGTGGCTGTGTTTTGCAGGGTGTGGCTGTGTCTTGCAGGGTGTGGCTGTGTCTTGCAGGGTGTGGCTGTGTCTTGCAGGGTGTGGCTGTGTCTTGCAGGGTGTGGCTGTGTCTTGCAGGGTGTGGCTGTGTCTTGCAGGGTGTGGCTGTGTCTTGCAGGGTGTGGCTGTGTCTTGCAGGGTGTGGCTGTGTCTTGCAGGGTGTGGCTATGTGTCTTGCAGGGTGTGGCTGTGTCTTGCAGGGTGTGGCTGTGTCTTGCAGGGTGTGGCTGTGTCTTGCAGGGTGTGGCTGTGTCTTGCAGGGTGTGGCTGTGTCTTGCAGGGTGTGGCTGTGTCTTGCAGGGTGTGGCTATGTGTCTTGCAGGGTGTGGCTATGTGTCTTGCAGGGTGTGGCTATGTGTCTTGCAGGGTGTGGCTATGTGTCTTGCAGGGTGTGGCTATGTGTCTTGCAGGGTGTGGCTATGTGTCTTGCAGGGTGTGGCTGTGTCTTGCAAGGTGTGGCTATGTGTCTTGCAGGGTGTGGCTATGTGTCTTGCAGGGTGTGGCTATGTGTCTTGCAGGTTGTGGCTGTGTCTTGCAGGGTGTGGCTATGTGTCTTGCAGGGTGTGGCTATGTGTCTTGCAGGATGTGGCTATGTGTCTTGCAGGGTGTGGCTGTGTCTTGCAGGGTGTGGCTATGTGTCTTGCAGAGTGTGGCTATGTGTCTTGCAGGGTGTGGCTATGTGTCTTGCAGGGTGTGGCTATGTGTCTTGCAGGGTGTGGCTATGCGTCTTGCAGGGTGTGGCTGTGTCTTGCAGGGTGTGGCTGTGTCTCGCAGGGTGTGGCTATGTGTCTTGCAGGGTGTGGCTATTTGTCTTGCAGGGTGTGGCTGTGTCTTGCAGGGTGTGGCTATGTGTCATGCAGGGTGTGGCTATGTGTCTTGCAGGGTGTGGCTATGTGTCTTGCAGGGTGTGGCTGTATCTTGCAGGGTGTGGCTATGTGTCTTGCAGGGTGTGGCTATGTGTCTTGCAGGGTGTGGCTGTGTCTTGCAGGGTGTGGCTATGTGTCTTGCAGGGTGTGACTATGTGTCTTTCAGGGTGTGGCTATGTGTCTTGCAGGGTGTGGCTATGTGTCTTGCAGGGTGTGGCTATGTGTCTTGCAGGGTGTGGCTATGTGTCTTGAGGGTGTGGCTATGTGTCTTGCAGGGTGTGGCTATGTGTCTTGCAGGGTGTTACTGTGTCTTGCAGGGTGTGGCTATGTGTCTTGCAGGGTGTGGCTATGTGTCTTGCAGGGTGTGGCTATGTGTCTTGCAGGGTGTGGCTGTGTCTTGCAGGGTGTGGCTATGTGTCTTTCAGGGTGTGGCTATGTGTCTTGCAGGGTGTGGCTGTGTCATGCAGGGTGTGGCTATGTGTCTTGCAGGGTGTGGCTATGTGTCTTGCAGGGTGTGGCTATGTGTCTTTCAGGGTGTGGCTATGTGTCTTGCAGGATGTGGCTGTGTCTTGCAGGGTGTGGCTATGTGTCTTGCAGAGTGTGGCTATGTGTCTTGCAGGGTGTGGCTATGTGTCTTGCAGGGTGTGGCTATGTGTTCGCATCGCTATTGGGCCGTGCGGACGTGCTGCGCAGTAGCTCCTGATTGAGTTGGCATTTGCGCAGTGTTGACGTGTACTTGGCTCTGTGAAGACCTGTTTGCGCGCTCTCTAGAATTGAAGCAAGATGCCCTCCATCGAGCAACTTTACCAACAGCTTAAGGAAGAATTGAGGTTGGCGAATTTGGAAATTCGGCGATTGACCGAGGAGAACAAGAAGATTCGTAGTAGTCCTCCTGTTTTGAGTCCTCAGGTCAAGAAGGGAAACTGGTCAGTGGCTGGACAGCAGGGAAAGAAGTTGACGATCAAGAAGACGAATGGAAAGGTAGAAACGATGAAGAAGAAAGAGACTGCCGTGGAAACTGTTGTGGAAACATCCAATACATTCTCAGTGCTACCCGACGAATGTGAGTTGACTACTGGGAACGACACGACGAAAGACATTAAGGAAGGTAAGAATATTGTTGTTGTTGGGGATAGCCAAGTTAGGTATATGGATAGGGCGTTCTGCTTGAAGGACAGGAGTAGGAGACAGAGAGTTTGCTTTCCTGGGGCTGGGATGGAGGATATTGTTAGCCGTCTGGATGATATCATGAGAGGTAATGGGAGCAATCCTATTATCTGTCTCAGTGCTGGAGGCAACGATGTTGGCAGACGTAGGAGTGAGGACCTGATTAGCAGGTATAGGTCAGCAATAGAAATAATTAGAAGTAAGGGTGGGAACCCTTTCATATGTGGTATTTTGCCAAGGAGGGGAGTTGGAAGTGAATGGTTGTCCAGGGCAATTGGTGTCAATTGCTGGCTGGACAAATACTGTAAGGAAAATGCGGTAACATTCATTGACAACTGGGACCTCTTCTATGGCAGAAATGACATGTATGCTAGGGATGGGGTTCACTTATCTAGGTGTGGGGTGGGAGCACTGGCAACTGCAGTGGAGGGAGCAGTTAGGACTTTAAACTAGGAATAGTTAGTGGTATGGGTTTTGGCAGGAAAACAGTGAAGTCCCAGTGTAGTAATATTACGAGTTCTAGGGGAACTAGTAATAATAAGAACGAGATAGATATTGAAAAGCCAGGGACCTTGGGTGATAAAGACGGTAATAGGTTTAGTAGAAAAATAGAAATGAGCAGGAAGGGTAAAGAGAAAGGAGAGTCTTTCAATGTTTATTATGCTAATTGCCGTAGTGCTAGGAATAAGATGGACGAGTTGAGATTAGTTACTAGTGTAGGTAACATTGATGTATTTGCCTTAACTGAGACGTGGTTTAATTCAAAAAGTCGGGACATGCCTGCGGAATGTCATATTCAGGGTTTTAAATTGTTCCAAGAAGATAGAAGTATTGGGAGGGGGGGTGGGGTGGCATTGTACGTCCGAGATCGCTTGAACTGTTGCATAAAAACGGGTATTAAGTCTGAAGTAACACATACAGAGTCTGTTTGGATAGAATTTTCAGAGGGGCATGAAAAACTGATTTTAGGAGTGATATACCGTCCCCCTAACTTAGATAGGGACCAAGGGAAACTACTATGGGAGGAAATTGTTAAGGCCACAAGGCACGATAATGTAGTAATTCTAGGAGACTTTAACTTTAGTCATGTTGATTGGAATTTCTTGACTGGGAATTTAGAATCGTACGACTTCTTAGAAGTATTTCAGGATTGTTTTTTGAAGCAGTTTGTGACAGAACCTACAAGGGGAAATAACCTGCTTGACTTAGTTATGGCAAACAATGAATCCCTTGTTAATAATTTAGAAATTTCAGAGGAACTGGGTGCTAGCGACCACAAATCAATTACATTTAGCATTGAATGGAAGTACGATAGTAGCGATAACTCAGTAACAGTCCCAGATTTTCGCTTAGCAGATTACGATGGGCTTAAAGAACACTTATCATCTGTTGACTGGGGTAACGAAGAGAGCTATCAATATGACAGTTTTCTGAACACTATACATGCTGCTCAAAGAGCGTTTATCCCATATAAAGAAATTAGATCAAATAGAAATGACCCAAAATGGATGAATAATAGGCTCAAATATCTACTAGGGCATAAGAAAGGAATTTATAGGCGTATCAAAAGAGGTGAGGGTCATCTTATGAATCAGTATATTGACATTAAGAGGGACATTAAAAAGGGGATAAGAAAAGCTAAAAGGGACTATGAAATTAAAGTTGCTAGGGATTCTAAAACTAACCCAAAAAGTTTTTTCCAGGTCTATAGAACAAAAGTTAGAGATAAGATAGGTCCCCTTAAAAATAACTATGGGCACCTTACTGACAATGAGAATGAAATGTGCTTGATTTTAAATAATTATTTTCTCTCAGTTTTTACACAGGAAGACACTAACAATATTCCAGTAATTAATTTTTACAGTGGGCTAGAAGAAGATAAATTATGTAACATCACAGTCACTAGTGAGATGGTTGTGAGGCAGATAGACAGACTGAAGCAAAATAAGTCGCCGGGTCCTGATGAGGTTTTTTCAAGGGTTCTTAAGGAATGCAAAATGGAACTCTGTGAACCATTAACTAATATTTTTAATTTATCTCTTCAAACAGGTGTAGTGTCTGATATGTGGAAGATGGCTAATGTAACTCCTATTTTTAAAACAGGGGACAAGTCGTTACCGTCAAATTACCGCCCAATAAGCCTGACCTCAATTGTAGGCAAATTACTAGAGTCAATTATAGCTGAGATTATAAGAAGCCATCTCGATAAGCATAGCTTGATTAATGATACTCAGCATGGATTCACAAGAGGCCGGTCTTGTCTAACTAATTTATTAACTTTCTTCAGTAAAGCTTTTGAGGCTGTTGACCACAATAAAGAATTTGATATTATTTACTTAGATTTTAGTAAGGCTTTTGATAGAGTTCCGCACCATAGACTGTTAAAGAAAGTGGCAGCCCATGGCATTGGGGGAAAAGTGCTCTCGTGGATCGAGTCATGGCTCACTGACAGGAAGCAGAGAGTGTCCATAAATGGGGTTAAATCCGAGTGGGGATCTGTAACAAGTGGCGTTCCACAGGGATCAGTCTTGGGCCCGTTGTTGTTTATAATATATATCAATGATCTTGATGAGGGAATTACTAGTGATATGAGCAAATTCGCCGATGACACAAAGATAGGTAGGATAATTGATTCAAACGTAGATGTTAGGGAACTTCAGGAGGATTTAAACAAACTCTATTCTTGGTCAGAAAAGTGGCAGATGCAGTTCAATGTAGATAAGTGCAAGGTTCTGAAGCTTGGGAGTGCCCATAACCCTAGTACTTATAAATTAAATGATGTAGAACTTAGCCATACAGATTGCGAAAAGGACTTGGGGGTTATGGTGAGCAGCAACCTTAAACCAAGACAGCAATGCCTAAGCGTACGTAATAAGGCAAATAGATTACTGGGATTTATATCAAGAAGTGTAAGCAACAGAAGTCCAGAGGTCATACTGCAGCTTTATACATCATTAGTAAGGCCTCACCTTGATTATGCAGCTCAGTTCTGGTCTCCGTATTACAAAATGGACATAAATTCGTTAGAAAACATTCAGCGTAGGATGACTAAATTAATACATAGCATCAGAAATCTTCCTTATGAAGAAAGATTGAAGACTCTTAAGTTACATTCACTTGTTAGACGAAGAATGAGGGGAGACCTGATCGAAGTGTATAAGTGGAAGATAGGTATTAATAAAGGGGATATTAATAAGGTCTTGAGGATGTCTCTCCAAGAGAGAACCCGCAGTAATGGATTTAAATTAGATAAGTTTAGATTTAGAAAGGACATAGGAAAGTATTGGTTTGGAAATAGGGTAGTTGATGAGTGGAACAGTCTACCTAGTTGGGTTATTGAGGCTAGGACTTTGGGTAGTTTCAAATCTAGGTTGGATAAGTACATGAGTGGGAAGGGTTGGATTTGAGTGGGACTTTCACATCAGAGCTTATTTCTTGGGTAGCATTGAAAATTGGGTTGGGTAAATGTTTTGTTAGTGGGATGAATTGTAAAGGACCTGCCTAGTATGGGCCAGCAGGCCTCCTGCAGTGTTCCTCCTTTCTTATGTTCTTATGTTCTTATGTGTCTTGCAGGGTGTGGCTATGTGTCTTGCAGGGTGTGGCTATGTGTCTTGCAGGGTGTGGCTATGTGTCTTGCAGGGTGTGGCTATGTGTCTTGCAGGGTGTGGCTATGTGTCTTGCAGGGTGTGGCTATGTGTCTTGCAGGGTGTGGCTATGTGTCTTGCAGGGTGTGGCTATGTGTCTTGCAGGGTGTGGCCGTGTCTTGCAGGGTGTGGCTATGTGTCTTGCAGGGTGTGGCTATGTGTCTTGCAGGGTGTGGCTATGTGTCTTGCAGGGTGTGGCTATGTGTCTTGCAGGGTGTGGCTATGTGTCTTGCAGGGTGTGGCTATGTGTCTTGCAGGGTGTGGATATGTGTCTTGCAGGGTGTGGCTATGTGTCTTGCAGGGTGTGGCTATGTGTCTTGCAGGGTGTGGCTATGTGTCTTGCAGGGTGTGGCTATGTGTCTTGCAGGGTGTGGCTATGTGTTTTGCAGGGTGTGGCTATGTGTCTTGCAGGGTGTGGCTATGTGTCTTGCAGGGTGTGGCTATGTGTCTTGTAGGGTGTGGCTGTGTCTTGCAGGGTGTGGCTATGTGTCTTGCAGGGTGTGGCTATGTGTCTTGCAGGGTGTAGCTATGTGTCTTGCAGGGTGTGGCTATGTGTCTTGCAGGGTGTGGCTATGTGTCTTGCAGGGTGTGGCTATGTGTCTTGCAGGGTGTGGCTATGTGTCTTGCAGGGTGTGGCTATGTGACTTGCAGGGTGTGGCTATGTGTCTTGCAGGGTGTGGCTATGTGTCTTGCAGGGTGTGGCTGTGTCTTGCAGGGTGTGGCTATGTGTATTGCAGGGTGTGGCTATGTGTCTTGCAGGGTGTGGCTTTGTGTCTTGCAGGGTGTGGCTATGTGTCTTGCAGGGTGTGGCTTTGTGTCTTGCAGGGTCTGGCTATGTGTCTTGCAGGGTGTGGCTATGTGTCTTGCAGGGTGTGGCTATGTGTCTTGCAGGGTGTGGCTATATGTCTTACAGGGTGTGGCTATGTGTCTTGCAGGGTGTGGCTATGTGTCTTCCAGGGTGTGGCTGTGTCTTGCAGGGTGTGGCTATGTCTTGCAGGGTTTGGCTATGTGTCTTGCAGGGTGTGGCTATGTGTCTTGCAGGGTGTGGCTATGTGTCTTGCAGGGTGTGGCTGTGTCTTGCAGGGTGTGGCTGTGTCTTGCAGGGGGTGCTGCTATGTCTTACTGAAGTTAGCCAGCTGTGTCTTACCCAGAGGTGGCTATATGTGTTTTGCAGGAGTGTGCTGTAACTCTGCAGGGTGTGGCCTGTATGTCTGCCCACCCAGGGAGTGTGGCTGTGTCTTGCAGAGTGCCAACTATGTGTCTTGCAGTGTGGCTATGTCTCCACAGGAGTGTGGCTATGTCTGCAGGAGTGTGAATTTGTAGTCTTACCCAGAGAGTGCAGCTATATATCTTACTAGGGTGTAAGCTGTATCTTGCAGGGTGTGGCTGTGTCTTTTACAGGGTATGGCTGCCTGCTTGAGTCATGGCTATGTCATACAGGAGTGCTGCTATGTCTTGCAGAGGTGTGGCCTATGTCTTACAGGAGTGCTTAGCTGTGTCTTGCAGGGTGTGGCTATGTCTTGCAGGGTGTTGCTGTGTCTTGCAGGAGTGGCTATATGTCTTGCAGAGGTGCTTTGTGTGTCTAGCAATTGTGGCTGTGTCTTGCTGAGGTGTGGCTGTGTCTTGCAGGTGTGTGCTGTATCTTGCAGAAATTAATGGCACCATGTCTTGTGAGGTGTGTATATGTGTCTTACAGGGTGTGGCGGCTGTGTCTTGCAGGTGTGGCTATGTGTCTTGCAGGTGTGGCAGCCTGTGTCTTTTAGGGTGGGGCTGTATCTTGCCGCAGGCTGTGGCTGTGTCTTGTAGGGAGTGTAAGCTATATGTCTCTTGCAGGGTGTAAGCATGTCTTGGGTGTGGCTATATTTCTTGTGGGAGTGTGGCTGTGTCTTACCCAGGGTGTGCTGCATGTCTCTTGCAGAAGTGTTTCTATGTCTTACAGGGTGTGCTTATATCATGAGGGTAATAGCTGTGTCTTGAGGTGTAGCTGTATCCTCTTACAGGGGTGTGGCTGTGTCTTCCACAGGTGTGGCTTAGTGTCTTGCAGGGTGTGGCTGTGTCTTGCAAGGTGTGGCTGTGTCTTGCAAGTGCAGAAGCTCTGTGTCTGCAGGGTGTGGCTGTCTTTTGAGGTGTGGCTATATAGTGTCTTACTTACAGAATTGTGCTGTATCTTGCAGGGTGTGGCTATGTCACTTGCAGGGTGTGGCTGTAATGTTGCAGAGGTGTGGCTGTGTTGCAGGGGTGTGGCTGTGTCTTCTGGTGTGTGGCTGTGTGTCACTTGCAGGGTGTGGCGCAGTGTCTTGCAGGGTGTGGCTATATCATTGTCTTACAGGAATTGTGGCTATGTGTCTTGCAAGGGTGTGGCTGTGTCTTGCAGGGTGTGGCTGTCTTGCAGGGTGCTGTATCTTGCAGTGTGGCTGTGTCTTACAGGGTATGGCTGTGTCTTTGAGGTGTAACTATATGTCTGGGTGTGGCTGTGTCTTGCAGAAGTGTGGCTGTGTCTTACAGAGGTGTAAGCATGTCTTACAGGGGTGTGGCTGTATCTTGCAGGAGTGGCTATGTCTTGAGGTGTGGCGCTGTATCTTACAGGGTGTGG